>NC_056737.1:1982110015-1982155015 GCF_019279795.1 Protopterus annectens
TAGCTCCAACACCCTAGCCCAAAGGTTCCTAGAATTTATAAACTCAAATGCTATGGAACAACTTGTTACCACTCCCACAAGAGGGGAAAACATACTGGACCTGATCATCACCAACATGGGGACTCTATGCTCCAGACCAGAAGTGTATCCCTCACTGGTAAGATCAGACCATAAACTAATCTCACTGGATATTCACATCCCGACCCCACCCCCTGCCCAGAAAACCACAGTGAAAAACTTCTCTAAAGCAAATTTCACACTCCTCAAAACTGAGGTGGAATCCTTCAAAGCCCCGGGCCTGTGGAAAATACAGCCCAGACCGCAGAATCCTTTATAAACGCATTCTATGAACACCTTCAGGAATGCATGGATCATGCGGTCCCAAATAAAACCAAGACCCAATCCTCCAAAGGCAGACGTCCTGTCTGGTGGACCCCAGCCATAAACAAACTATACAATAGAAGGAGGAAGCTACTAAATGATAGAGAAAAATCCCAAAAAGGGAAGACATCACTGAATAGTATTAGCAAAAAACTACGGGCACTCATAAAATTGTCTAAGGCCAGCTTCGAGAGAAAAATTGCACAGGACACTAAGGATAATCACAAGGCTTTCTTTAGTTATGTTAGGAACCTGGGTGGTAATTCCCAGATATGCTCAGAATTAGTCCAAAATGACAAAAAATACACTGAACCCACAGACATTGCCAACATCCTAGCTGACAGGTTCAGTGCAAACTCCCCCTCCCACCAAAAGGGCAAATATCTATCCCAGCAGAGTGCTACCCCCCCTGACATCACAGATGCTCAGGTAAGAGCGCCCTCTCCAAAGCAAAAACACAGCATCAATGGGACCAGGCGGTGTCCCGGGCTGCGTCCTACATGAACTCCAAGAAGAGCTAAACCCAAACATAAAACTACTGTTCAATCTCAGCCTTACTACAGGATATGTGCCCAAAGAGTGGCGTACAGCAACAGTGGTCCCTCTCCATAAAGGTGGTGCCTCAACAGATCCTGGAAACTATC
Source organism: Protopterus annectens (assembly GCF_019279795.1). NCBI lineage: Eukaryota > Metazoa > Chordata > Ceratodontiformes > Protopteridae > Protopterus > Protopterus annectens. The sequence continues at coordinate 1,982,111,041 of NC_056737.1, forward strand.
GCCCCATAAGCCTGACTAGCTTGTTCTGCAAAGCTATGGAAAGGATCATCATGGACCTCATAAATAAAGATATTGGGGACCTACAGACACTGGATCCTACCCAGTTCGGCTTTGTTAAGGGCAGATCCTGCCTCTTAAACCTGGTTGATTTCTTTGAAACAGTCACCAAGGCCATTAATGAAGGGAAGGTGGTCCACACAGCCTACCTGGACCTCGCAAAAGCCTTCGATACAATACCCCACTCGGGCATTATAGATAAGCTCACCAGCTTAAATATAAACCCCTATGTCACTAGATGGATTGCAAACTGGCTCAAGGACAGAACCCACATGGTTAGAATTGCTGGAGCCATGTCAGACTCCAAACCAGTTACAAGTGGTGTCCCACAAGGCTCAGTCCTGGGACCTCTCTTGTTCGGTATATATTTCTCGGAGGTACAGGCCAACATGGAAGGACTGTGGCTGACCAAGTTCGCAGATGACTGCAAACTGGGTGCCATAATCGACTCTCCAGCCAACACAAGCATCCTCCAAAAGGGCCTCATAGAAACAGACAACTGGTGCCAGAGCCTCAAGCTAAGTGCCAAAAAGTGTATAGTCATCCCCTTTGGCAAAAACAAAGTGCCCACAAATTACCACATAGGTGGTAATCCATTAAGTACAGAAGAAGTAATTAGGGACCTGGGGACCCAAGTTGATAGCAATCTCTCATTTGACAACCATGTGGCCAAAGTGGTTAGAAAAACATTTTATATAGCCCACCTAATCATGAAGGGATTCACATCTAGATCAGGGGAGGTCATCGTGCCTCTTTACTCATTCCTCATCAGGCCCATAATTGAGTACAATGCCCCTTTTGGGATGTACCTTACCAGACACCTGCAGCAACTGGAAAGACCCCAAAGTACCTCACCAAGAGGATCAAAGGGCTCAAACAGATGCCATATGCTGCCCGGTTAAAGAAACTCCAGCTCTACTCAGTGGCATACCACCTGTTCAGAGGCGATCTGTGCCTGACGTATAAAGCCATGTCCAACCCAGAATTAATGGACATGCTGCACCTCAGAAAATCCAAATCCCATCGAGCTATGCGCTCGAGAGACTTGAACCTCAGCACTGAAATAAATAGGACATGCTGGAGGGACAGATTCATAACCCAGAGGCTCCCTTCACTCTGGAATAAAATCCCAGTCCAGGATAGGCAGAGTCCCTCATTGACTCTCTTCAAGAGGAATCTTGATGAGTGGATGGGAGATCATAGGTTTACCCCGGGTATCACTTCTGTGTCACTGTTAGACAGAGGCACAGTATACTAACCCCGAAAAAGGGCATAGCAAAATAAATTTAAAATGGGTGGCGAAAGCCAAACACATTCTGGCTAGGCTTATAAATGCCCTAGGGCAGATAGCCTAGTATGAACCTATAAACCTATGAACCTATGAACACTCCCCCACTTAAATATACTAACTCCAAGGTTGCACTACATACACAAACATATGAAACACCACCACACAAGCTACATACCCCTCGCCCGCACACACCACAGTAACAAAACACACTAACACACACTACAGCCCCTACTCAAAACTCTTAAAACATAAACACTTACCTCAATCCATGAACACAGTGCAACACCAGAACCGCTAATTCAAAATCTCCGAAATGTGAGATTTTGAATTTTGCGTTTCTGGGTGTTTGATGTTTTAGCCTTTCCACTTTATTGGCTCGAGATTCTGAAATTCAATATTTCAGGATTTCGAGCATATAAAGTGTTTCGATATATATATATATATATATATATATATATATATATATATATATATAAGTGAGAGAGAGACACACACACACATATAAATTTATTTTTTTAATTGATCACTGAAAGATGTTTGATCATCCACACTGGAAGATATCCTACACTGGACACCCAGAGATAGTCATTATTTACCTATCATTGATCAACAGGAACTTCCTAAAAATCCTTCTGTTAGGTGATGCTGTAAATTAATTCAATGTAACTTTTCTAAATATCCTCTAAGTAGCCTTGCATTTCATAGAAGAAAGAGACTAAAAACAAATAATGCAAGTCAACTATGAAAAAAGAGACAAATGCTAATGCAGGATGGAAAAAAAGCATGGAAAGAGTGGAAAAATATAAAATATTTCAATATCTTGAAAACTTCAGAATGCTCCACAACCATACTAAAAAGCAAATAAATTAAGACAAAAAATAAAGTGTAACAACTTTCAGAACAATAGTAAACACAGCCCTAAAAATTTCTGGTCAGCCATTAAATAAATCTTGCATCCTGAGTAATAATTCAACCTAACCTCTCTTCCCAGTAACTCACCACTTGAAGCTGCAATAGAATTCAGCCTTGATTTTATAGACAGTACAGCATGATTTAAAAAGGATTTCCCAAAATCTAATCCCAACCCTGCACAACAGCCACGTCACCACATTCACTTTCAAACCTGTTCCCACATCCTAAAAAAAAAAACTACTTTTAAATAAGATTAATCTGCGCTCTACTTCAGCTGATGGTTTTCCAAGTGACAATCTTAAAATACCAGCCAACAGCATTGCCTGTCCTGTCTCAATCCTTATAAATAGGTTAGTCCAGGAATTTCACTTTCCCTCTTTCTGGAAAAAAATCACACAGTATCTCTGTACATAAAGGAGGAAATTCAAAAGACATCACTAACTTTTACACTCATAACAATGTTATCACCCTCTCCAAAATACTTGAAAAATGTATTAAAAAATTGTTAAATTATCTCCTTTAAGAAGAACTCCTATTCCTCCCAACAACATGGCTTTCATTCCCACCATAGTGCTAACAATGCACCTCTAACCTTTATAGGGACTGTCAATAAAGCTAAAGATAATGACAAACTAGTCTCCTCCTTATTTCTAGACTTGTCTAAAGTCTTTGATACAATTTGTCACTGCAAATTCTCCTTCAGATATTCTCATTAGGTCTCCCTCTCAGCCACCCTTCCATCGTTCAAAAGCTACCTATCCAATAAGTATCAGGCAGTAAAGTGCCACTCCACCCTCTTTCCATACCTCCCAGTCACTGCTGGTGTACCAGAAGGCTCTGTCCTTGGTCTCCTCCTCCAATATTTTCACCAGTGCCCTCCATGCAGCTACAAAATAGGCCTCCCTAATACAATATTCAGATGACTTCACACTCAGCTGTACATTAAACAGCCTGGTGCATCTCCAAAAAATTACTCAGAAAGCACTACCAGCCACTTTCACGTGGTTTTATAACTCACATTTCTTGCTCAACCCATAACCAGCAAGCAACTTCCCCCTCAATCTAACTTTAAAATCCTCTCTCTTAAAAATGCAACAATTGAAGTCACTTCTCATAAGAAATTATTAAGGATGATAATGGATGATAATTTTGAATTCAACCTCCATATACAAAATTTTATAAAAAAGAATCACAGAAAACTAGGGATACTTTACAGAGTCAAAAACTTTCTCACCAACACAACTAAAACTACCCTTACCACTACTTACCTCCTCTCCTCACTACTTTATGGTGCTCCCATCCTTACTAACCTCCAAGTATCACAAAAAGCAAAACTTGAGCAATGCTATAATAAAGTGGCTACATTTGCAGCAAATGCCCCTTCCAGCATCTATCACCATATAACACTAAAATCCTAAATTGGTTAGAACTATCCCATTAACTAAAATATACACAGCTTTTTACAGCCTATAAAATTATCCATTATCCATCATGCATTTGCTTGACCAGCAGTAAATACCATTCTGCACAACTATGTTCCCACTCAGTTATTATGATCCAATGACCATACCATCATGCTAAGGTGTGAAACTCCTTATCTATATCCATAAGGTCGATACCCTCCTTCCAGTCTATTAAAACCATTCAGAAAGACTTCCTAGTCAAAATCAGTTTCTGTCCTTTCTCAATCCTAAGATAAACTATACCCCTAATTATGAACAAGTACCTATTTACAGCTTACACCTCTTTACTCCCCTTCTTCACTCACTTGTTTACTTCAATAAATTTCTCACCCCTGTCTTCCTATCAGAATTTGCTATAACCACATTTTTTTTCCTCCCACAGTTCCTGTTTCTATTATACTAACTTCCGTTTAATTTCTCTAAACTGGCTGGTTGAAATAATAGTTAAGGTGTTTACCTCACAGACATGAGATAGAGGATTTAAGTCTTAGCTTTCCGGGAAATTGACTAGGCTTAAAATGATCCAGAACGGCAGATAGCTGAGAACTAAGCTATATCAGTTGCATTGACTTTTAATTTTTTTCACATTAGGTATAATTTGCTATACATTTTAAACTATATAAATGTTTATATTATTTTTGTGGATTTTAAAATTACTGCTCTTAAAATATTTTTGTAATACTTTGAAATTTTTCGTCCAGGACCTCCTCTGGAAATGGGCACCTACCCAGTCAGCCTTCCCTAGTAATCTAATGTCAATAGTGTGATCCTGTCTTTTATTTAAAAATGGGATTGTATCTAGTTTGTCAGTGTCTAATGCAGTGTGAGTTAACGTGTTTATCTTGATATTGCATATACAATATGTTTTTTAGAGTATTAATTAAAGAGGCTATACATCCTTATCATGGATACTGTCCCATATATATTTTTCTGGTGTACTTTTGCTGTTTCTATGACTAGTCAGTAGGCTTGTCAGTTACATTTTTGTTAAAGAAAAGATCAGTGCTTCAATCTAGTACTCTTTACCTAAGGAGCAAGACAGGTCTGTTCTTCTTGATCTATGCCTCTCAACCTTAAGGTGAGGAGAAAAAAAATAATGGTCAAATGGTCCTATTGCACAAGTACAAAAAATCATTAGCATTTTGCTTTTACAATCTGTAGCAAACTGCTTGCTATATTTTTAAGCAATGGCTTCCTACAATATATACCACACAGAGTCCTGACTATGAAAGCAGTATCGTTATTCATTTCTGTATCAGCACTCAGAAATGCCATTACTGAAATGGATACCAGTACAACGATACTGATTTATTGATTGGCATCTCACGATTGCATCCCCCTAATACCTTGTACCCATGACAGCTACCCCCTTTGCCCCACCCTAGCTGCAATTCTGAACTGTAGTTAACATATTTATTAAACGTTACATATAGTATTACATGTTTTAATATACATAGTATACTTGTATACCACCGATCTACGGAGCTGTACTATGCAGAATGCCATAATGCTGTAGAATCTGCTAGGTAGCTGAGGAAATAAAAAATGGTGATGTGGGCTGAGGGCAGACAGATGACACACACTGAAGAAGGGAAACAAAGGTCAGAGGGATTGTTGAAGTGGCATGGCTATTATTTTGGTAGGAATAGGTCCATTTTTCAGCGAAAAAAAGATTGGTGAGTTGTTGTATATGGTATAGGATAATTAGCTTGGGAAGAAACTTGGAACATGCAGTGCACCATACAACACAAGCACAGGGTGCTGCAATACAAAGGCAAAAGGTGTAGTGCACATATATTACACAGGCAACCAGCAGAGATGGAGTATGGGATGGCACCATGAGGTGCCAATAAGAGAGGGGTGCAACCATGGGATGGCACCATGAAGCTCCAACAAGAGAGGCGTGCAACTTTCACATATCCCACTGTGACAGTAAAGGTAAGGTAATACACTGATGTGAACCACATTATTGCTGTGATATTGTCAGCTGTGTATTTGTGTGTATGCACTTCATGGGTGGATCTGTAATTAACAATGGCATGATATGTGGAGCAATACCTTTCAAGAAAGGATACAACAACATGGACACACATATGTGTCGCTGTATAAATACTATATGTTACCTGCTGTAAGCACTGCACAAATGGAACATGCTATGCCTGATAATGAGCTAGGTATATGTAGGATCACAGAACCACAAGTTAGAACTGAACCTTGAATCCTGTAGAGTGGAGATGGGCACCATGTCACTAAGCCTTAATGCAACTCAGCACTGGGCTACATAAATAACAACAAGAATAAGTAGCACATATCTGTGTTCTGTCAAGATAGTAACAAAATATATCTGGTACAGCAGAGGGCTATTGCTGCATAAGGATAGAAAAATGCAACAAAATGCTATGCAATGATAGAATACCACATGCCATCCATGCACAATAATCTGGTCCACCCCAGGTACACCATTCCTGATATGCTACATGTAATGCCAATAGTATGGCATATACAATGGTATCCCTTAAAGTAATATGCACTACACACATGGTAAGCTGTAGACTTAATGTGTCCACAACATGGTAACTATACTGCAGTAAACTGATATGATACTCATCATGCATACACTATGTGCAGGCATGACAAATGAAGTTATGGTCCTGTGTGCATCACACAGACATGTGGCTGTGCACTAGTATCATAGTTTTGGTAATTCTGGTACAAGCAACTTCTAGTTAACCATGGAAACCTAATCTGCTACTTCTAATGCAAGATAGCTCTGCAGTTACTATGTGAAATTGTAACAGATATGTGCAGTCACATATCACATGTGCATGCACATATGCCACTACATGGTGGATGATCTGTGAAACCATTAATGCTGACGTAGGTATGCATTTGTCAGTGCACAGCACATCTACACACACAATTTCCATCATGAAGCATGCATATAAGGCAGGATGGTGTTTGAAACAGAAAGTCTGCAGGCATGTGCCATACAGCCATTTGTTACTCTGTGTCAAAACACATCCTAAAACAAGGCCAATGTGGTGAATACAATCAGCTAAGCAATTGCACATCTACTGCATTATATTTGTAGATTATGTGGGGTGGGGGCGGGGCAACCTAAACATATGACATTTTTGTCTGCAAATTTTATACACAACACAGTAATGGTCAACAGCTATAAATATGTCATAAGCATAGTTGTATCACAGTTTATAAAAAAATCAAATAGTATAAACATATGTACAGTTACGCAAACAAACTGCAACATCGGCAGGAATGGGACAAAACATTCCTGCCCATGTGGTATAAGGGCAACAAAGAAATGAATGTGAAGAATACAATGTCATATAATAACATGACAAATGGGCATGTGCAACATGAAAACTCAAATATCCTTGATAGTGACAGGTGAAACCCTTGAACATGTCACTCGGCAATATATTGTTATATGCAAAAAAATATGTCACAACATGTGCAGCTGCTACACAGAAAGTTGTAACAGTGTACCTCATGTATAAAGCCTGTCACTGCAGAATATGCAAATTCTAGCAAGTATTGAATGACATATATGATGTTTGCAGCTGTACAACTGCAGCCCAAGACTGGTCAACAGGGTGACACAAAGAAAACACTTATTTGTACAGTACATACAATTGCTAAATGTCACTGTGTACCATACCAGAATGCCCTAAATGGTGAAATATGCAAACAACAGTTGCCATCAAATATACAGGTGTCACAGTTATGCACACAAACACAGGGGTGCATATTTGGACGCAAATAGTCAACCTGTCATTCTGACACATAATCATCTAAGTACTAAGTTATCAATATGATCATCTGACCTGTATGTGATGCAATATACAGATTCACTCCACAAAAGGAGGAATCACTCCCATATGAAACATTCACAGCATCACAGTTACACACTGTTAGCTAATGCAAATTGGAGGTATTTTATGCCTATAAAGAGTGGCCTACATAGTGAAAAGCAATGCAGATGTGGAATATGCCTTGACAACTTTGGAATTCCACAGACATTATACTGCCACTGTTACAAGTAATGTTAGTACAGACATAGAACCATGGCAGACGTGGTAATTTTGACAACAATGGCCCAAGCAGACACCAGCACAGATCCAACAGAGAGGCATTCCTACATTTTAATACTGTACTGCTGTACATATCCAATGGAAACCTTTGCTGCTGGCCTGCACATATTGACTATGATGTTACACAGTGGACAACAGGGCTAACCAGTGTCAGAAAAAAAGCCTCCCCACTACAATCTGTTTTTCCCTGCATGTAATTGTAGTTCAGTGAGTCAAGTAACTTTGTTGCATGTCCTTTACAGGACACAGGGATTGTATACTATAGTCAAGGACAGGAATATGGTATGTAAACCAAAAGGCCACATGGTGAGGGATACCATTGAAGGACATCCTGTGGTATTGTAGCAATGATATTACAGGAAGACCATGGCCATCATATGGCAGAAGGCGCACAAATATGTGTCATGATACCTAAAATGTGAAATTATTTGGCTACTGAATGCAGGTTACATGACACATTGAAGGAAGAGAAAGACCGTACTTATGTGTCGTGTGTGTCAGGTCAATGAAGGTAGTTTCAGACCACCCAAAAAAATCAAAAGCAGTTTGCCAAAACTACTTTCAGTAACAGTACAGACTCCCTCTTTCTCCACATTTGTGTGACCTCATAGTTGGTATATATAATTCCATGGTGTATGGGTGGTGTCTCCCCTCATTGTCGAAGGTGCTGGAGGGCTTGCTCTCCTGCAAAAAAAGTTCTTTTAATGTTCACTGAAGGTGGCTATGGAGAACTGCTTTCAATTGTTTTGCATTCACTGACGTTACATTCGGCAACTTGACTTGTATCCCTTATGTGTCTGAGTGACCCTTTTGATGTGGTGAAAGCTCATGAATGAACTCCATTGCAGTCTTCCAGTTACACATCAAATGGGACATGTTTCTGAAGAAATGTCCCATCATGGCCTGCATCTGCTCCTGAAATATATCCTGGACAACCTTCCTCATCTGGTCATAGAAGTCCTCTGCTGTTAGTAAGGCATGTTGTTGCTGAGTGGTTGGAACTATGATGGATGATGTTCCTGGATCCCCTGACTCAATGGTCTCTACTTTTGTATTTCATTTCTTCTTGCAAGAGTTGGGCTTATCCTCTGTGGAAACATCTCTCCACGGGGTGGGGGGGGGGGAGCTTGCACATCATGAGTCCTCTATAAGATAAAGTATCAAAAAGTGCAAAATTCATGTAATGTGCAATTAATTACCCCTATTACTACTCTAAGCAGCATAATAATGTAGAGCAACTGCACCATATGTGTTATTTATCATATGTTCAACTAGCACATCAAATATATAGTTACCATGCATGCACCCATGGCATATATGTAACTGCAGGGCACACATACACATTAATGTGTAATGTCTCATGCAGTACACATATGTGGAGCAATCAGTTATACATCATCAGCACAGCACATTAATATACAGTCATGCTTGCATAAACACAGTACTCTGTGGTAATGCCATACATTGCTCATGGGATAAATTATAATGCTCATGTAAAGAACAAATACAAGATGAAATGCAATGTGCACATGCCTTTTAAATCAACTTATTTTCTGTAGTATACTGTACCTGTCAGCATACCCTAGTGACACTCTTGTTTCTCTTAAACTCTATGACAAGTGCAGATTTATGAAATGTGATGCATCACAATCAATAATAATGACCTGAATCACTGCCATACATGTGTTGAATGTTACTAAATGCCTGTGAGAACACATAATGTCAATTAGATGGTGCAATAATGTGCAATAAGCAATATGTGAATGTGACAGTGTGCATGAATGTGTCTGCTGTTGTGTGGGACTCTGGATTTGAGACATTCTAATATACACATAGTTGCACTAGCAAACTGATCTAAATGTAAGGAAACAGAAGAATGGAAATAATAGCAACTCCTCACATGCATACACACACATATAGACAGCATTGCATGTACGTTATGACTTGTCACCTATGCAGTGCAGAGAAAGGTCCTGACAAATGCTCTACACACCCTCAACCACATATTGGTAGAAACTCCTTTAAGACAACACAATGAGATAGCTGTAGCCATAGTAAAACTTACCTTCTCCCACGCCGGTTTTGTAAATATACCTTTCCTGGTAATGATTAAGCAAAATGGGAGCAGCTATAGAGTCAGAGACGGTATCTAGAGTACAACATTGTGTAACATCATCGGGTTAGCACATGTACACACATGTGCAATATAAACATTATAACACTTCAAAGTAGACTTAGCAAGGACCACACAATAAACTTGTCTAGCAATATACGTAGCAAAACCTTGAAAGCTGACCCTCATGGTAAATACCATGTGATCACCATTTAGAACCTACAGACATCAAGTACTTGCAGATATCTGCAATAACAGAAATATTATAACATATTACTTAACATTATATAACACAACGATGTCAGTGTTGGTATGGATAACCTCACTGTGTGCAGAAAACACAAGTACAATTTGGTGTAACCAGGAGTGGTGCATGATGGGAGTGAATACATACTCCTAAGCATCTTCATTGTGCTGTTGGACAGGAAAGAGAACAGGTTGTGTTAATGATGCTACCATGCATTTCATTCGCTTTCATTGTGTACAGTAATGACAATGGTTGCAATTATTCTTACCTCTCTATCCAGGGCTCCTTGAGTTGGTGGATGTAGCATACCACCATCTGCCTATTTGTGGCAATTTCCTCTTCGGCTAATGGAAAGGAGGAGAATATGACTGGCACATATTACCCCAACCACTGAAGTATTAATTAATAATAGCATAGCTAAGTGGCTAAAACGTATGCCACACATTTGTTGAGTTGGCTGACACAGTACTATGGTTTTGTACATATTTAAAAGCTAGTATGTGTGAACAGATCATTTTGATCACACATAGTGACTTTTCTTTCAGTTGATGATATTAACTTTCAACCAACTATCTATAAGTCATATCTAGCTATATTATAGGGTCTACTTTAGAACAGCGAACGATCAGATGATCAAATGCTGTTAGTTTGAACACTACTTGTCGAACTGGAAAAATAGCGAACGGCCGGAACAGCAAATTTTTTTCCCAGGGAAAGAAATTGCTGAGCCGGCTATTATTCTATCAATGTTCTAAATTTAGAAAAGCAATATTTAAAACCTGTCCCTATTGTTGGGCCTTCATGCCACCCATTCTTTTATACTTTGTCCATATTTCTTGCGTTAAGAGGTTGACAGGTATGAAATGGACAAGTCCAGAATTTCAGAATTCTTGATTTTCAAAGTTTGAAATATATATATATATATATATATATGTGTGTGTGTGTGTGTGTGTGTGTGTGTGTGTGTGTGTTATAAAAATATAAAGGGTGAATGACAGCCAAATAAGCAGAGCAATGTGTGCCAAATGACACTTAAGCTGTAAACAGGTGTTCAGGTAAATGACATATCTGTTGCATCCTGTTTGATGTGATGCTTCTAACAAACCACATGAACACATTAGGAGTCTAAAGTGTGTATGGTGGAGTACAATATATCAATAAGGGCATTGCCTTAACTGTGCACAATATTTTGCATAACTAAATGCACTTAAACTGAGATTCACCTACAATATTCCCATTTTTACTCAGTTAATGATTAATTAAAATTTATATATTCTTCTGCTAATTGAATATTAACAGTTGTGCTCATGACTGCATAAGCACAACCTGAAAAAGTGCATTGGTTGCCATCAGAAAATCATTCAAAACACTAAATAGGGTACAGAACCTACTCTCTTCTTTAGACTCTATCTTCCAAGATTGCTGTGCTGTCTTAGCTAGGTAAGGAGTTTTGAAAGCATACAAGTAGAAGTAGAGTTGAAGAGCAATGAGTTTCTTTCTTTAATCATAACTTTTGTTCTAGCCATCACTAGATGAAATGGTTAGTTAAAAAAAATAAATAAAATTCATTTCTCATCATAAAGAAAGCCATGGCTTCTTGAAAAAAAATGTAGAGTAAGGAAAAATTTGAGATAGGTAAGGTAAAAGTATTGTGAATGGAGTGGGGATCCCAGCCTGGGAAGAAATTGGAGGAAGCACTGGAAGATGTATGTTGGGAGTAAAATAGTAGGCTGTGGGGGCACTATGGAGCAGTTTCCCTAAGGCTCCAGTTCACTTAAGGCCTCACGTGCACATAGGTTTGTTGTAAAGTATCATCCTGTTTACTGTGCATGCACAACAAACCTCAGTGCTCATTGAGAATGACGCTGACCAAGAAAGTATATGCATGTGATGAACAGCTCATTTAAAATTCTGGCTGTTGTCACAGCAGGTACTACAGAAAGGTGTGCAGGAAGTATTTACAGCTGTAATATGCATGCATCACAAGTGTGCAAGTGTGTCAAGCAGCAACAGAGCACAAGACATGTGGCAGCCCTACAGGGTCAAGAGGAATATTTAGCACCATTTATTTTTGATACAACGTATCGATATCTATATATATATCTATATACACATATCTAAACACACACATACATGTATGCATATATACATACATTATATATATATATATATATATATATATATATATATATATATATATATATATATATAGGCACAGTCACATATGCATATACATATACAAGCAAACACACACACACATAAATTTAGTTAGTTAATTATTTCAATTTGTTACTTGTTGACTGAGAAAATCTGACTAGGTAAAATCCCCTTTTCAGCAGAGGCCCAGGAAGAAAAGCTCCATAGATTACAAAGTAAAACGTATAGTACAATGATTTAAACAAAGCATTTGGCTACTTTTTTACTGCAAGTATTATAATAACATTTTAGAAATAACATTAACAAGCAAAGTAAGAACTAACACACAAACGGCAATAGCATATCTCAGAAAAAAACAAAATGATAATTGACTATAAATATGAGATTCCTTTACAGATGAAAGTGAAACTTGGCATTATGTTAAAGCAGACTGTAATAATAGCATGTCAGTAATTATCTAAAACAACAGGGAAGTGCATGGGATAGTATTTCTAATCTGAATAAGGCAAAGAGTAAAGTTGTAAAGTGAAATTGTAATTATTATCAGTTAGAAAGAGGTAAGGAAGGAGAACAGTTGGTGATACAAGTTAAGATGTAGGTGATAGAGAGTACCCCTATAAAAAACATGAATACATTTTATTGGCTGTGAAGATATCAGTGGCGGCTGGTGACTTCAAATCAAAGGGGGGCTGCAGGATGGGTGTGGCCAATAAGAAGGGGTGTGGCCAACAAGAAGGGGTGGAGCTATGGTGCAATGGGATCAATGCTTGACATACTTATTTACATGAAATAAATGCTCAGTCAGTATGGCGCATGCTGAATACTCTACACAGCACACATTGTTACATACACACATTGGTTTGAACACTTACCTCTGCGGTATACTGCAAACAGTACTTCATACTCTGTTTCTGCACCTGAGGAGAAGCTGTGGTCTAGAACACATCAGGTCATACTGGATTTCTCCCACCCCCTTTTTCACGGAGGCTCAAAAGGGACAGTTTTAAGTTTCCCCAAGCAAATAATATTCATGTGACCCCCAGCTGGTTCCAAATAAGTGCTTGTAGTCTTTCAGTTGTTCCTGTTAGGGATTTGCCACATCAGATCTGTTTCCATTGGTTCCTGTCCTCTGCATCTTGCTCTGTCACCACATCACTTCCTCTACCACATCCATAAATCTATCCTTACGAGTCCTTCCTCTTTTCTTCCCTGGCAACTCCATCCTTAGCATCCTTCTCCCAATATACCCAGCATCTTTCTCCCAATATACCCAGCATCCTTCTCCCAATATACCCCAGCATCCTTCTCCCAATATACCCAGCATCCCTCCTCAGCACATGTCCAAATCAACACAATCACCTTTGGACATGCCTTCCCTCTCTTCTAGAGCCAACAGTAGCCTCCATCCAATTTCTGCCAGCACCTTTTTGGTTAACACAGTACTGGTGGTTGTCATTGTTAACCCGGGCCTCAACCAATCCTGTATCAAAATCTGTATTGTTGTCCCACAAAATTTTGTCAGGAGGTTATATGCGATTCCCTTCCTGATATAACCCTCCCCATTTATCCGGGCTTGGGACCGGCACGAAGAAATGCACTGGCTTGTGCATCCCCAGTGGCTAGGTTACATAAGTGCTTGTAGTACTAGTAGTACCAGATAAGTGCCTCTCGTGTTCTTCTGTGTATTGGGTTCCGTTACTTATAGATAAAGTCCATTCGTCTGTCTTTATTTTGGGCAAACAAATCAATAACTCTGTGGTTGAAGTTAGTTATACTCCGCATTAACTCCTTTCCTATGGAAAGCATAGCCAAAGCATTCAATCTGTCTTGCCCCATTGTAGAACGAAGAAAAGTTTTAATCCTTTTCAGTGTTGAGAAACACCTTTCTGCCTCAGCAGTTGACATTGGTGTGGTGGCTATAATTAACAACACTTTGTAAGTCTGTGAAAACACACTGGTTAAGGAGTTGTCCAACAAGAATTTTAACATCTTGACTGCACTGCCAGCTGCTTTAAAGTCTTCACGTTGATACACCACTCCAAGTTCTGTTCTAAGTTGTCCCCTCAACAGGAATGGATAGTTGTCCATTGTTCCTGTGAACAGATTTTCTGGAAACTCTCTTATGTATGTTGAAAACTTTCCAGGCAGAAGTAACTGAGAAGCTTGAAGATGGCCAGTTTGTTGAAATCATGATGATGCCTGGAACTTTACGACATCACACACTTCCTTTGCAGCAACTGGCAAGGTCTCATGCAGTGGTCGGGAAGCTGATGGCCCTCGTCTATGTTTTGACCGGATGTTCTCCGTCTGTAGATACTGCTCTGCAATACCATCAATACCCGATCTAACACTGTCAATTGCATCCAAAAATGTCTGAACATCCTTTTCAACAGCAGTTGCATCTGTGGTACGACACTGAAGTTGCCTGTACAGAATGTCAACATGGGGCATTATACGATGGAAAACAGTAAGCCAAAATTTAGATCGCAGTAGCCCATTTGCTTCCAGTATAGTTGCTGCAGCAGATGTAGGATTCTTGTACAAATAATTAAAGCACTCTGCCAGTGACTCCAAGTTCTCGTACACTGCATTTACAGTACGGATGTTAAAATTCCACTGTGTTCTTGACACTCTTGGCATGCGTCATGATACTATACTATCCAGAGCAGCTTGTCTTTGAACTGAACGACTGAAAAAGGCTGGAATTCCACCAAGTGTTACAAAAAATGTCCTTGCTTCAGTATTCTGTTGTGTGGCTCTTTGCATTACCAGATTAAGTTGGTGGGCATAGCAGTGTACATAGTAGGCATATTTAAACTCTTGTCTTACGATGGCCTGGACCCCATGCTGAACACCACTCATAACAGATGCACCATCATAACTCTGAGCAATCACTTTTTCATGCTGGTCTCCCACTACTTCCTTCAACTGTTGTTTTATCACAACAGCAATATGTTGTGCTGTCTGTCCAAGTGGTGTAAAGTATCCCCAAAAACGTTCCACCACCTGTCCATTGACAACGTAACGGAACACAATAGCCATTTGCCATATCCCAACAAAATCAGTGGTTTCATCTGCAATTACTGCTATAAATTTTGCAGTACGAATCTCCTTTTTTATTTCTTCTCTGCATACTGTTAGCATGCAGTCCAGGAGTTCATTTTGAATAGTTTTGATGTTCCTTTGAAAACAGTTGAATTTGTCACGTGGTCAATCAACTTCTTATCAAACTGGCAGATTAATTCTACCAGTGCCGGAACATTCCTGGATTCCATGACTCTTCAGACTCATCATGGCCTCTTAAAGCTACTTCTTGTGCACCACACACCTTGATGCATTCTATTAAAATAGACAGAACATAACGGTTGTCATCCACTTTCTTGTTGTGTCTTTCTACTGATAACTGGTATCCACTACTTAACTGACACCTGATATCCACAGTTCCCAACACTGCTAGACTCATTTGGTTGTCAAAATGTTTAGCAGACTGTTCATGCCTTCTGGACTTTTCTTCCAGTCTCTTCAGGTCATCCATACCCTTTGATGTCCAGGCTTCCTCTCCACCAAACAACAAACATGGGAAGCAGTACAAGCTGTTTGTTTCCTCACAACCACAGATCCAGATGTGTTTGTCATACACTGACCTGTTGAAGCTGCGTGTGTATGTTCTTGACCTACTTGTACCTGCAGACTCTATCTTCAGATCAGGTGTGGGTCTTCCAGTCCTCTTGATTCTTAACTTCTCATCAAGAGTCAACTCTTTAAAATTAATAGATTTCAGATAGGCCACTGTAACACTCTGCTCACTCTGTTCACTTATTCTGGTTATTGTAGTTGTTGCAACTCTGAAATGAAGATATTGCAGAAATGATTTAAGTGCCACTGTTGTATACATGTAATGATTTACAGCTTCAGAAACAGCACTCATTTCATTGACAGTCTGCCACAGCCATGACCTACCAACTATCTGGCTTGGCCTTGCCAGGATTAAAGACTATTAATGCATTTGTGATGCACACACTGCTTACAATGTCTTTGCAGGACTAACAGGGGCAGTCATTCCATTGCCCCCACTATACTTTCTGCTTTGATCCTTCCAGCATTAAAATATATCTGCTGCACAGAGACCGTAGTCACAGCCTGTATGCATATTGCTTACTCCCTCAGACATAGAGTTTTGCAAAGCCAGAATTACAACACTAAATGGTTATTTCATTCCAACACTGGCGACATGAAAGTCTCCCATCCCAACAGCCTACCAAAAGTACCTGGCTCAAACCTCTGAAATCAGAAAGCAAAACAGTAATGAACTGCAAATGGCTGCATTAATTTAGTCCATCCAAAACAGTAATGAACTGCAAATGGCTGCATTAATTTAGTCCATTGCACAGAAATGGTAGTTACAGGCTTGCCCAACAGCAGACTTTACCCAAACAGTCATCTTGCAAAGCCATAACTGACAGTAAACAAGGCCAGTCACCTCAATAAATTCACAAACACCCCCCCCATTACCTAATGAAGTAGCTGCTTTTTACTGGTCAGGATTAAAGTACAAATACTAACATCTGCATTGCATACTTTCATTTCGCTGACCGACTCACTATCACAGCTTGTGTGCATCAGCCAAGTACACATTTCATTTTAAAATTAATTTTACTTACCGTACTTTCTACAATAAAACATGGTTTAACAAAAATTCCTTGACCCCCCCCACCACACACATACAAACCACACTCAGATTTCATAGCTTCAGCTTCTGGTCGATCTGACTTCAGTGAAATGTATATTACTGTTGCAAATTTAGACAGAAGTGCAGCTATTCACACTAGCATTGCCCCCAGCCCAACTCCCTACCCAGAGAAACTGCTTTCAGCCTACAATGTTTAAGTGAAATAAATCTCCATGGTTGCATTTCTTTCACATCACAATAGCCAAGAACTTGCACATAATCTTACTTTATTTGGTGGTGTGTCTGTAAACTACAGGCTATTTCATTTCAGAGACCCCTAGGCTATTTCTGACAAAATGATCTAAAATGCCCCAACAGATGTCCTAACCTCCAGAAAGAAAGACTCCTGAAAATGGCCAAAAATATCATACTGTATTTAACCACCATAGTCATGTACAAGCATTTTCACATGCAGTCATTTCCTTATTTGTATGCACAATATTTTTTAATTTTATTTTCTAGAAAAGGAGGATGCATACAGACTACAGAGTACCAGTCCCAGACCAATACACATATAACAGAAATGATATTCCTGGCATTCCATTTCACATGTACTGATTCTGAAGTATTCAAGTACCACAGATACCGATTTAAAACACAATGCATTGTGTAGTACACTGCCTGCTTATTTTTAGATTCTAATGCAAGCATTCTACCCTAATTGAAAATGTTAATGTTATGTTTTTCATTTTCTTATAATTATAGCTACTCTCAGACAATATACTGGCAAAAAATATATATATAAATAAATAAAATATATAGAAGTGCAATAGTAGTGCTAATGACCCACCTCCTAAAAAATAGTTAATTATTACACTCAGACGTCTTGTTCTGGGAAAATGTTAAGAGTACAACAAAGTAAAATATAACACTGCAAGTTTGTTAAGAGGGAAGCACATCAGCTAACTTAGATAAATGTGTCACTGGACTGCTTGCTGTTGCCAAGTTAACCACTGAATATGATCACAAGTACACTAAAACAAACACATGAAACATTAATCCTCAGGGCAGGGTACACACCTGGACTGCCATAAACCCATAAAAGTCAGCATTTTCTGCATGCTGTAACTACCAAGCTATTTAGCCTGTAGACACACAGTCTCCAACTTCATTTAAGAGTGTGAAATAATTTTATAACTTAAAGCCATTTATTTTGTGCTGCTATTTTTGGGGAGGCAATAGAATCCACAGCCTTCTGATCTTCCAGAATCTAATAAGTGTTATTCTTAACACTGTATAATTTCTTATCTCTTGTGTATAATTAATCTGCATCCTTTCTGTAAAGTTGGTGCAATCTGAAGTGGGTCTTGTCTGAAAGAGGGGGAGGGCCAAATGAATGTTTAACTACCTCAGACAGTATTGTTTTGCCAGGTGTAGCCTGAAGCCAGCATGATTCACTGGAGTGTATTAATCCATTGCATTAGTCAATCATTAAATTTGTTCATCTCCAAGACATTAGCTTAAAATACTTATATATATATATATATATATATATATATATATATATATATATATATATATATATATATATACACACACATATCTTTATATATTTATATATATACACACATATCTTTATATATTTATATATATATATACACACATATCTTTATATATTTATATACATACACACTACACATACATAAGCAACACATACACACATACACACCCCTCAAGTTACCTTGCATTTTGCTACTTTAGGTGCAGAAACCAAGACTGCGAAGTGTGTAAACATTTATTCTTACAGGAAAAAGTACATTTGCTAGCATTCTTTCACTATGCTCAAAACCACAAAAACTGGTACTTTAATGCAACATAACTATCATTCCCTCTCCATTTTGTTCACACATCAGCTTGTTAAAATTAACTTGTGGCATGCTGAACATCAAACTGCCTGTTCTGATAGGTCCTTTATTTCCACCATATATATACTCCAGCTGGTCCAGAAAAAAATAATTTCTTTTATACACAGCAGAGTTGAAATGAACAGAATGGGTGTAAAACTGCTATAGGAATTCTAGCACAAGGGCTTTCTCAGCTGCTCATTTATAAGCAGTCATAGTATACATTTGTTGTTTTAAAAGAAGACTTCCAATCCCAGCACCTCCTGTGAATGTATACATGAAGCCTTGTCTCACATAATTCAGTCTGCATGCAGTTTATCAGTTTTTACTTTAAATCTCTACAGATGTGTGTATCATTCCATAGTACATACAAATTCTCACCCTCTTTTCAAAAACACTGTGCAACGCCTTCTGTAAATCCTACTCCCACACCAGTCTAAAATGATGGTGCTCCACTGTTCAACTCAAAAGACACACACAATGCTGAGGAGGTTGTCAAGTAAGACATATGAATCAAGATGCATTCACACCGTCAGAAAATGTACGTCTTTAAACAGTTATTCACCAGCATCTATTCTGATCCTTTCGAACCTTTGGCCTAGAGAGTAAAATAAACAGCAATCAAAACATTTGGTTTGAACCTAAAGACATTTTTTTCTAATTCCATCAGCTGATGCCCACCAGACAGTTTGCCCACAACTGGCAAAAGCCACTGTTTAGCATTCATTGCCTGCATATACTAATAATGGGAGATGAGATGGTATTGCACCAAAACAATATACAATGGCCTTGTATAGGCTGGAGGGAGGGGTTCAGTATTGAGAAACAAATGCAATTACTTACTCCATATTTGTTAACTGGCTCTATGAGCTTTGTACTTGGACCCATTTCAGCCACATCCACAGCCATAGGCAATTATACAAGTTAAGACAAATATGGTAATTTACCCTGTGTTAATATATACTACATTACTAGCAAAGTTTTACAACGTAGTGGTGTTTTACATTAACAGGCAAGGGAGCATTACATGGTAGAAAATGGCCTTTCTGATGAGCTATTTATTTATTCATTCATTTCCAGTTTGATGACCGGGGATGTCCACTGGGCTCAGGGAGGCCCAGGGAGAAAAGCTCCATGTTTCAAAGTTTAGATACAGATACAATATAGAAAAGAAGAACAATTTACAATTATGTTTCATGCTAGAGAGCAGATGTAATTTCTTAGGTACATGTTACCTTTAGATACAGACACAATAGTATAATGAACAATTTACAGTTAAATTTCATGTTAGAGAGCAGGTACAGATTCTTAGGTACATGGTACAAATGTCATATTTACAGTATGTACATATGTGGTAGCCTACAGATCATAGCTAGAGAGGCTAGTAATCCTAGCTGGAGAGGGGTTTAGAGGTGGAGAGAAACTTATAGGACTAGGTGGGGAGAATGCAGTTGCATTTCCTGTTACAGTAAATGTAGGAATGTAACGGAGATTTAAAGTTTTCGAAGTTTGCACAGGTCCTTAGAGAGGAAGGAAGAAAATTAAATTGTTTTGCTAAGAAAAAGGATAGCAGGAGCTGACCAGCAGGGCGATTGGGTTTTTGGACACAGATTAGGTTTTGGTGAGTAGATCTGAGAGTTCTCTGAGGGGTGCAGGGGAGAAGGATGTTGCATAGAGCAGGGCACTTAGAGGGCTGAAAGATTAGTTTGTGGGTTGTGGTAATCTGAAGATAGTCTAGATGGTTGGAGAGTTCAAGCCTGTGTAACAAATTAAGGGCAATACAGTGATGGGAGGAGTATTTGGCTTTGGTGACAAATTTAGAAATCTTATTATAACAGACTTCAAATTTTGAAGTGAGTGACAAGTTAGTTAACAGAGGAGCGCCACACATTAGTGAGGGGAGTAGATAGGTGTATAGGTAGACAGACATTTCTAGAAAAGGCTGCTGTTTCATAAATAATTTTAGAAGTGACTATCTATGTCTATCCTAGGTGAATAAGATGCACATTTGCATTTCTATTTTAGGTGGACATTCGTTTTATGCAGATCATGCTTTGGAATTTCAAATTTCAAGAGCTTTGTGTCAGTGATTGTCAGTAGTGTTGTGCAATGGGTATATAAGGTGGAAATTTGCAACAACTTTGTTTTCTGGGGGAACAGTCACTGCAAAGTAGTCTGTATGTGAGGGAGTTTAAAAGTACAAGGAATCAAGCAGAGACACAGAAAAGTATTTTACTTTTCTGACCCTTTTGGTCAGTTGTTTTTTTCGATGTTAGTTACAATGTTAATATGCAAACTACAGCTTGTGCATCATGCCATGCTCCCTGTCAGTCAGCAACCGACCCTTTAGAATAAATAGCAATGAGACAAAGGATCTGCTTCACCTGAGTTAAGGTGCATTGGTGCACTAGGCTTGGAACAGCCAAATGTAAGGCAGGAGGTACCCAGCAATTAAAGAAATCTAATCAGTGGCCAATTTCTCACATCTATAATCCATCAGAACATACTGCACAAGATCTTTAGATCATACAATGCAGACTGCATGTGTCTAGGAGTGGTGAAAAAGCTAGGAAACAAAATGTAGCTTACATAGCACTGCTATACAATTTCAATCAGTTCCCAACCCCAAGACTTTTTCTTCTAAATGACAGGTTGTGTCCACTTAATGTACAGAAATGCACCCATGCACTGGTCTAAGACCTACTATTCTTCACCACTGTAATATCAGATCTCGCCCGTTTTCCAGACCTGTATCTTGCACACATTGCTTTTTGCAGGTGTAATTTAAACAACATTTCAAAATGTACTCAACCTTCTGATACAAGAAATTTCTATTCCTACAGGAATAAATGATTGGAAAATATCAAAGACTGCCGTGTCAACAGCACAAAACTAGTAAAACAGCAGGCAATATGGCACAGCACAACACAAAAGTAGTCCCGAGAATATGTGTGTGTGTGTGTGTGTGTGTGTGTGTGTGTGTGTGTGTGTGTGTGTGTGTAGGAAATTCCAAAGAACAGACCCACAGCCCCCCCCCCCCCAACAGCAGGTAATTAATCATGAAGAATCCGTCCACCAAATAAATGTTTAACCTTCATGCCTAAACAAAGTGTTCATAAAGTCAGAAGGGTGCTATCAGTTCATTATTCAAGAACCCCCCCCCACTTCAACAAAGTGTCTCCCCCCAAAGGAATGCATTCATTTGTAACAGGACTTTCAAGACTGCAAACTCACAAGGAGTGAAGTTGGAGAAAAATTGTAAGAAAACTTCCAATGCACATCACAGTATGACTTAAAGAAATCATTTATACAAAATCCTTTGTAATATTTCGGCTTTTGTTGCTTGAACATAAACATATGAAGTAAAAATCCCAGTCTCAAACACACCGTACGTTCTTGTAATTTAAATCTGCCAAAAATGATGACAGCAAAGTCACAGAATCAAATGAAAAAGGTTGCCAAAGTAGCACATATAATTCTATTACAAAGGTATAAGTTAGTATGCCTTCACAAAACTCTGTAGAAAGTTACATCCTACTACTACATGTCTTTATGCATGGCTGCCAGGCTTAATTAACTCACCATATATATTATATACTGATATGAAAAGCACCTAGAAAGAGCAGCAGAGAATTCATTAAAATGAATCCAACTCTCCTGCATTTTCTACAAATGATACTTTCATTTATGAGCAAAGAATGCATGTTCTCACTCAGACAGTCACATAGTTATACTTCATACTATGACTTTTCCTTAAGTTACAACTCTTTAACCTCATTCTGTTACCTAAATGAAAGAAATTCTGAAGGCAATTTTGCTGTAATGATTATGTACAGTACTCATTAGTGTAGAAAGAAGAAACAATATAAAAGTATAACTATGTAAAACTAATAATAAGTATTAACTTTAGAGATTGCTTTTGCAGGTCCAGTATTAATGTACACATATAATTGAAGGAAAAAAGAATAAATAAACTTGTAAAAATATGTATATATACAGGTTGCATATTCTTAATAGTTAAACCTGTTAACATGGAAGTATATGATTATTAAAAAGTAACAGGTTAATGGAAACTTAGGTGTTAATCCACTCATCTGTCATAGCACCTTCTTCTCCATCAACTAGTAATATGAGAATGAATAAAAAACTAACAGTATATATTTTCAAGAGCGTATTAAATGAATGAGTACCAATAAACTGGGACATTAACATAAGTTGAGACCATGAAAAATCCCAAGAAAACCTGAACTTACAGAAAAGAAAACTAATTGCAGGTTAGAATAAAATGTGAACAAGGTAAAATCTTGAAATGTGTAAATCAGGAATCAGTGATATTAAATAATTATTAATTTAGTAATTAAAACCATAAATATCTTAACATTACTATAATTAAATAAAATATTATATTTTAAAGTGATATAACTTTAAATATATGCTTCAGGAACACTTTCCGGTAGTACTACATGAAAACATCATGGTATTCTTCTAATACTAATAATTAATACATTAACAAGGAAGTAAATTAATAGATAGATTTAAAATTTATAATATGAAATTTATATAAGTTATAAATCCTAGCTCATTTATTTTTTCAAATAAAATTGCTCCTTTCCTTTTCCCATTTCATCTCTTTTCTTATTTATTATGACAAAATATATTAATTGTTTAAGACTATATAACTAGATGAAAGAATTAAATTATAATGTATATATAATATTATCACATATATAAAATAATAGTAGGAATTGGAAAGTTAAATATCAAATAATAAATTAAAATATAATCATTAATAAAACTATTCGATAAACAACCTTTATATATCTAATCTAGCCCTTGATAGTATCTCTGAATTCACTCACTATTCTAAGATATAAGAAGTTTATAATTCCCATCTTTTCTAACACTTGACTTCAGCAATGAATTGATAATTAGGTCACTCTCAGATAACCACTGTTAGCAAAAGGACTGGAAATGCATGAAGAACCTGACTTAGCAGCTTTCCTATGAAACATCAGGCCAGCTGCTCTGACTGGAACAAGGGCTCTAGACAATAATTTATATTTATGAATGGAATAGCTTGTACATTTATCCATCTGACATCAACATATATAAAAAATTCAGAGGCTCATAAGGTATACCAATTAACCCACTTAAGGAAGTAAGTTATCACAGTACACATAGTAGGTGCAGATGATGAGGCACAGTCCCAACTACATTACATATTTTATAACAATAATATCATATCAGAAATATATCTAAATGCATTGCATAGCATTAGTTAAGTAGCTGAAGAAAGGATTAAAGAGATGAATTTCTCGTCTTCTTTAGCATCTCACTAACTAGATAATTTAATAACCCTAAACCCTTAAACATTATTTGTTAACATCAGACCATTTTCCAAATAAATAATGAGGTAATGGGGTATATTTATGTGACTTCCAAATTATGTGTTGTAAATAAGATTCACGAAATTGAGGGATGAAATACAAGCAATTGAGTATGACCTCCAATTAATATCAACCCTTCATTTCTCATCTATTTATGAAGTGACCTTATATTCAAATAAAAAGGGATGTGTATACAGTATATATATATATATATATATATATATATATATATATATATATATATATATGAAGATTTTATGAGCTTAGCCTCATGCATCAATAAAAAAGCTTGTGTCCATACACATTTCCATTAAAATATGACTTGTTAATAGAATGTATAGAAACCAACCTGTGCATATACTAACAGACACTAAAACAGTAGCTATAATCCCCCTTCTAATTTGGTTACAATAAAACAGCCTGCAAATTCTCAGACTGGAGTCTTCGGACATCTGTCACTACTTACTGACTACATCAACATTATGCAATACCTCCTCTAAAGCTAAGTGAGCATTGACCATTAATGAGGAGACTAAAAAAAATGAGGAAATTTGTAATACCTATTGCCAGCGTTTACATCACGTATGGACAATAACAACTATCCCAACACAGTGTCTAAATTAGGAACCACATTACTCAGTGACCATTTAAATCCATCACCCCAGTTGCCCACTATAAAATAAGTATGTATATTCAGCAGGAGAATAGAATCCATTCTTCCCCAATCAGGTTGTACGAAAAGCCCACATCTGGATTACTGCTTACAGTTCTGAGAATAGTACATGTGTAAAATATAAAAATAAACATTGAAAGCCAACAAGAACTGTAATTTTATGTGTTCCATCCATTATAATGAAGGAAGAACAAAAGGAAACATAGCCACTAACACTTTTATTAATGGAAACTATCAGCATCAGCATCCCAAACTCAAAATACTAACCCATATGCCATATCAGACCATTACCTGAAAACAGAGTGCCAGTGTAAGACATCAAAATCATACAGGAAATCTTTCTAGGTTTTCCTAACAAAAACAGCTTTTTTCTCCATGCTGTGAAACAGTAGTGCTCATTTCTGGCAGGAAAGCTGGAAAACCTGCAATGGTTACAGTATAGGTTTTTCATCTTTCTCTGATGTTCCTGTGAATAAGACCCACTCCCCTCTTCCACACATTTATTTTTAAGATTTCTATCAGTAGGTCTTGGCACACCTCTCAACCTCTTGGAGCAAGAAATATCTACAAAGCCATACATAAAAGTGGTAGACAAAGGCCCTAAAATAGGTACAATTTTTAAGTTTGGCATTAAGAGTATGAAGTCTGAAACTCAAATGTCTGTCATTATTTTCCAACTTTAATCATTAATAATTAGCATAGCTATTATATGAGAGAAATCCACAATTTTATGAAAAATAGACCAAAAATATGAGGCACAAAATCTGGACATTCTGAGAAAATCTGTACAGTTGAGAGTTTGGGCCCAGGCAACTCCTGGCATTTGACAGACTAGGCTGTTAATTGCCAGTCTTGCCCTTCACTCAAACTTTCAAAGTAACATTAAAAACTCGATTCACTGGCTACTCTAGTCTACATAATCTAATCGGATACATTATTTGCAGTTTTTCTTTACTTACTTGAATGAAATTAAAAAAATTAATCCTTTGCCTCTCTGCAGTTGGTAGATTCACAGAACTCCAGTCCAACTTGCCTCGGATCCGGATGCCTCGCTCTGTGTAAGTTTTACACGTGTGATGATGTAACACAAGCCAAAAAGGTCAATGAAATTAATCCACAAACTACTAAACTAGCCGACAACTGACTGACTGATTCTCACTCTTTTCCCAGCACATAAAGCCCGGGAAGAGAGCGACAACCAATCAGCAGCATTTAGGCTTAGCCCAGCAAGCACGTCATGACGTGCCTGCGGACGTCGCAGTCCGAGCCCCTTCCAATTCTATGCGGTTTGCAACCGCATAGACTTCTGGGCATCACAATGATGCCTTCAGGGCTCCTCCGGGCTGCAATGAAAACAAAAAAAAAAAAAAAAAGCTGTTTAAAACCGCGGTTACAGTGCGCAATGCGCATGCGCGTACGTCCGAGTAGCGGACTCGAATTAAAGTACAAAAAAAGATATAGATTTTTTTTTTTTTTACATTATTAATAAACTGTAAACAATTACTGCTATTTAGCTGAGGGGGCTGCAGTCCGGCAGTCCGATGCCACGAGCCGCCCCTGGAAGATATAAAGAACTAAGAGATGAGGAAAGAGGGTGTAGTTATTTAGTGTCTATGTATTACATATGTAACCAAACACTTGGTGTAAGAGCTTTCCTCTGGTGCATATGAATTTATGAATATAAAATAATATTCTACCAGCTCTCAAAAAGTGTAGACCCAGTGAATCTGTCCACTTTTTGGAACAAATGGAAATGACTGGAAATCAAAGCATATTCTTTAACTGGTTTCATTTGGAGTTTAGTTCCTTAGGTTTCTAATACCATGAAAGGACTGAACTCACTAAAACATTTCATTGTGATTCTAACTAAACATAGTCACCTGATCTGAATAAATACAAGTCAAACAGTCACTTGACAGGAATGTGAACAAACTCTTTACAACTTTCATTTTGTATATAGATTTAGAGGGAGAGTGCCAAACATTCTGCTTTCAGAGCATTCATGTTTTTTTCATTACCAATGCATACTTTAAATGGTATGTACACATGGGACCCATATAACTGAATCTGCACATTTCTTCTTCTTGTTTATGCATATTTACTGTTTTTGTTTTAGACCATATCCCTCTCAGTTTGGACAGGTAGCACCACCCACACGGTGATGTCATCAGAGACACAATATCAGGAATAAGTTTTAAGTGGCTAGAACAATGGATGTTGCATAATGGTACATTTTCTGAACAAAACGTATACAAATCTCATGGAATTATTGACTGACTGTATTCCTAAATTATTTAGCAGGAAATCAAAAATTTTGCTAGGGGAAGGTTAAAATATGAGACAAAATCAGGGACATACTGCAAAATTAGTGACATTTGAAAGGTTTATGTATTCTTGATATTTCAACCTATTTCAATAAAATGTCTGTGCAGCAAAAGAGTAAATTTCCCTTGAGAAACCCTAAGAAAATATTGCAAACTGACCATTTCTAATGGGGTGCATCTAACCAGTGTATAAAAGAAAATATTAGGGTAAAGATGGAGCTTTGTTCAGAAAATACAGTTCTGCTTGCATCTGAGACATTTCAGCCAGGCAACTTGCAACTACTTATCCCAATTACTCTTGGGACATTGCTTGCATGGATACCTGAAGGGAATGGGTTGGACAATACTGAAAAGCCTTATGCCACTTATTGCTCTTTTTTTCAAGAACCTAAAAAAAGCTTAATCAGTCAGTAATATTTACATAAATCTCACTGAAGGTGCAGTAATGTGTCAAGCAGGGCTTTAAAAATACTAACTTGTCTCAAACATCTACTGCATAGCTCTCAACCTATAATATCCAGGTTCAAACACAGATCCAGGTGTAATCAGGCAATTTTTTTAAATATCAACTCATTACAGATGGGAGACGCTTGTAAGTGTTTCTGCAGTTTCATCATAATGATACTTCTGTTCATATTGGCATTAATTAATTAATTCCAAACCATACTACATACAGAGCATTAGAAGAGACCATATTAAAGCTTACAGAATGGCAAACACAACTTTGTTGACATTTGACCTCTGTCCAGTGCGGGTAAAGAGATATTAATTGCTGTTCATATAATATTTATTTATATTGTTATAAATGTCATGTTTTTTTTTAAATATCTTGTTAAACAAGCAGCACAGACAGAACTGCTTAGCCTCATATGAAAGCTCTCAGCTTGGTGAGCAAATGATTGTAACAGTATGTGTAGGAGTGGTCGCTGAGATATTGCAAGTTGTTTACAAAGTTTTACAAACTTAATAATTACCGTGTTTACTGTGACTTATAAAATCTAATTTAAAACCTAGAAATTAAAGAAAACTACCACTATAAATAGTTTGTGCTAAAGAGTTTGCCTTTTATACTTCTTTGGTAACCTATGTGGTTCCACAGATTTATACATTTGTTTGAAATGTGAGGACATCATTTGATTCTGTCAGACAGCTTAGTCTGAATTCACTGGAAGTTACAATGCAAACCTCCAGAGATCCATTGATGGGACTGATTTAAAACTATTAACATGAGATGTTGGCTGAATAAAAGAATTTGCATTAATGTACATTTTCTGAAGTAAATGAAGTTTATAACTCCACATAGTCGTTATTTATTTAGTGTAATTCATCACCTTTTCAGCCAGATTCAAGAAAGCCTACGGTCCATGTACACCGTTTGTGCATCGTGCTGTGACACACACATGGTAGATCACCATTTTGAATTCAGTAAGCAGTACGCACTGCCGCGCAAACAAGGTAAACACTGTGACATGCTAATTAAAGCATAAGCAGCTGAATTATATGCTAATCAACCAATCCAAGATGGAGGAGCTATTCAATAAGCTAAAAAGCAACTGTTTAGACTCACTGCTGGTTTCCCCTGTGAATTCCAAAACCTATTCAAATACAACCACAGAAAGGATTCTACACAGAAACAATGTTAGGGGCTGCTGTTGCTTTAATTCATTTGTATGTGTAACAGGCTGAAGTCTATGCTGCTGATGCTGTTAATAGACCAAGGCAAAGAACAAGAAGAATTTTCCAACCCCATTTAACTTATCATAACCTACATGATGTAGAAATTGTAGACAAAGGTATGTGTAGCACATAGAATCTTGGCTACAGGTAGCTTTCAGAGATGAACAGGGGACATGATGGGGGTGTAACAGGCATCAGTATCCAGGATCCTCCATCAACTCCTGAATACTCTGCTCCAACATGCCAGTGACCACATATATTTTCATCGCACTCCTGTGGTTAGGGCCAGACATATGCAGGAGTTCTACTGTGTAGAACACTACCCTGAAGTAAATAACAAATAAAAGATTTCCAGCAAAAAACTTTTAATAAAAGTTTCAGTAAAACGCCACAAGTAAATATTTCCTCTACAATAGCTTTTTTAGGCAAAATGACCACAATGAGCAAAAAAACAATCCATAAATACTTCACACAATCAAATAAAAAGACGTGACCATTAATTTAATCAGTATTTAAAAAGACATTCATTTTATTCTGTTTCTTAAATCTTTTAAGACTGGTTTAATAGCAGAAGTCTCATTAATACTTGGAAATGTCTGTGTCCTAAATCAAGCTATCCATTTATTGTCTTCTTTTATATCTATCGCAACTTGTAAAATAAAAAAATAAAATGTGTGTCATTTTTATCTTTAATATGCTTGAATAAAGCATTCATATCTACCTTTCTAGGTATTTCAGACAAGTGATCACATATTCATTCCTTTAATTGCCTGTTTGTTTTGCCTAGATAAAAGGACTCACACTGTTGGCGCACAGCCATATAGACTATATTCTTGGTTTCACACGTGCCATATGCTCTAATGAGAACATTGTGTTTTTTAACTGGGTGTATAATGTATTTATCTATAAATATATCTACAATATTGACAACTGTTCCACTTATCTAGTTTAGTGTACCTAGTTTAGAACTATCAACTTTAACTATAAATTGTTCATGTTCTTTATAACATAAATGTTTTTTCAAATTATTGGACCTTTTATAAGGAAAACAAAGTTTGCTATGAACATAAAACAAGGTATTTGTGGTACCATGAGCAAGTACTTTTTTATGACCTATTTCACCATACAAGTGTTCCTATCATAAGTCAATACACATCTTAATTTTGACTTATTATTACTGACTGCCACTATCTGATAACATATCTATCCTGTCTGAAAATATTGTTCTTGCTGATCCATTTCTATAACTTTGAATTTCTCTCTCTCTATGGCAGTCACACCTTTTTCACTACGGCCTCTGTGTATAAAATCTTTAACCATATTATCCATCTATGCATTCATATTAGCATCCATTGTGTTGAATTTTGCTTATGTATCATCTGATTTTTTACTATATTTTAAAAAAATATGTGGAGGACGCATACTAGTCCTGTGAAGATGCATATTTTTCTTGACCTCCTTCTTAAACAATGTAGTTTCTATGTTACCTGAATGTCTTTTGATCAGCCTAATGGCAAAAAAATCAATTTGAGAAAAGTGCACTGTGCTTTTAAACTTTAAAAACTCAGTGGAAGCATTTACATACAAAAGAGATTAATCAAACAACAATAATGAGCCTTGCCAAATAAGAAACATGTCATCTACAAAATGTTTATAAAATAAAACATTATTATAGTACTGATTACACAGTGATAATATATGGGGGGGGTGCAGGTTATGCACTGGAACCATGTCTGATAACACCCATCACAAATACACAGACACACCTGCTGAAGAACGCCATCATGAGGCACACACTCCAACCAGAAGTATCACAGAGTGTGTGTTTGAGCTGCTGCAGTCATGGTTCTGTTGCCTAGATACATCTGGGGGAGCCCTACAGTACAATCCATGTACTGAAATATTCATAGTATGAGCCATGCTGCACAACATCACCCTGAGAAAACAGTTTCAGCAGGATAACAACGGGAATGGGGCACACATCCCACCACCAATGCCAAGGTTACCACAGCCACATACAGATGAGGAGTCAGAGGGAGAACTACGAGTTGCTGTGGTTTTAGGAAGATGTAGGTATGCACAATATGCCCTTGCACTGGCTAAGAGACCATGCATAGTACACTCACTCACCACCTAAGGGCCTAAAACCTTCTTCTTTAAACATACATATAGTAACATTGATGCCAGGCAACTCTCACAACCTTTATCTCCCCATGCGTTGGCTGTGTACTGCTTGCATCAGGCACAGTTGGCCCTGAACTGAAACTGTTACAACTTCTGGATTTACAAGGTAAGTGTTGAACCTGGAGGGTATTGTGTAATAATATGAATGACTGGCATATCCTTGCATTTCATTACTTGGTACAGTAAGCAAGTAAAAGGTGGGAGATTTGTACAGAAATTACCTTAACATGTGACAGTAGACACTTATTTGACTTATATGTGTGCATTATTAAGTAGTAGGCCTCAGGCATCAAAGGTTCACTCAATCATACCTCTCAAAATTAGTAATGGTTACCACATGCCCTCAGTTTAGCACCATACATTCGTACTGGAAAATCATTAAAGAGAGAAGTTAGAAAGTAAAGATACACATTGCAGTTTCAGACTTCACAACCCTCACAAGATCATTTACAGTAACGGTGGGAAATGTTGATGCTATTAACTGTCCTACTTTCTAAAGCCATTATAAGTCAAAGTTATACTTGCCAGTTCAACATCACAAATGCAGACATACTAAGCACTAAGTTAGTGATGCACCCTGAGCATCAGACACAAAGTTTATGTATCCCTGAGTCCAACAGATACTAAACAGGCACAGTTATCATCACTTGCATAGAGTGTTGTGGGGGGGGGCAGGAAGCCTAGGCTAACAGAAAAGGTCAGTGAGTGTGTGTGAGTAAGAAAGAGAAGAATGCAGCCATTTGGATAAAGCAACAAATGGCCAGTGAGACAAAATGAGTTTTAAGCTGCACGGCTGAACTATGTAACTGTTTTGTGCATGTGGCTGTAGTAGTCATGCAGGTCAAATTGGTGTGTAAGTGTCTACATGAACACAGCCAAGCTCTGAGCTAGCTCTACATCTTGGTATGTCAGACGGGTGTGAGCCACGCATGGTAGAGATGGCAGGTTATCGTTGTCATCCCTAACCATGAGAACTGGCTCTGCCAGGAGTTGCACTGAAAATTCCACAACCACGGTCAGATGCACCGCTGCTACCTGAATGTGGTTGATGTCTGCTGGATGAGCTTCCTTCATGAGTACAACCAGGAGCACAACCCCATGGCCTGCCATGTCTGGGTGTGGACAGCTCACCCACTGATGGAGCAGTGGAAGTACTGCCCAGTATGGGAACATGATCAGGCATGGCCACATTGGGTATCAGCAGATAATGTGGCTGACCTACATCCAGAATGATGCTGTCTCCCAAAGAGCAGACTTTCCATCTCAGACACCACTCATTCCATCAAAGACACCCGTGTTCCAACATGTCATTCACCTGGTCCATTGAATCAGCAACACAGTGGAGGCAATCACTCATGTCAACCTGTGCCACATCTCCAACTCTAAGCATTTCTCTGGAGCACCTATGGGAATGTGCCTGTGCCTCCATGATGGCCCTAAACATGCAATGAGTGGCACAAGAAGAGATACCTGGATCAGGTAGAGGAGGGACAGAAGGCTTCCTCCAAGCACCCCTAACAACCCTCTTGCATGGCACCTCACCTACACTTTTTCTACGGCCATAGTCTACAGGCAGTGAATCCACAGTAACCATACTTCTCTAATCAATTGCCTCATTCTCCACCTTTCCAATATCTGAGGGGGTCACTGGAAGGGTAGGCATAGGCCTTCTGGCTGTGGCCAATGGAATTGCAGGGGATGGCTGTATGTCAACTTTAGTGTCAGATTCAACCTCTGCACCCGATGACTGTGCCTCTGTTTGGCCATCACCATCATCATAGTCTGCTGATACACTGATATCAGGTGGAAGAAGTCCCACACTTCCACTGTCAGGATCACCTGTGAAAATAAGTGACAAACACAGGAACAATTAATGCCTAAACTACTATACTCCAATATATGCTAACAAAACAACAGTGTTGCTACTATTAGACAGTACAGCAATGCACACAACAGTTTTGGCATCAACATCACACACTAAAATAATTCTTTAAATTGCTCATCAGTACTGACATAAACATGTTTGGCTTACCATCTGCAGATGAGGTTTTCATCTGCAACCTAGATAGTCCTGGAAGAAGTTAAGCAAAAGGTAAGGACAACATCACAATTAATAGTAACATAGGGGCTAATACTTTTACACCCTTTATATGTACATTAATTATACTTTCAATTTGGATGACAACTCCAACCTAAGCTAATCAATCAGAATATGTTATTAACTGTAGCAATCTTCAATCTCCCCACAAAAAAAAAGTTATTGTGAAACAGAAGTAAGGTATTGATTTCAATTGTTTAATTATATAACAGTATTCACCCATTGAGATACCAAAGCCTACCAAGAAGCTCTTTCTGGAACATGCTTGCTGTCCCTGAAACTGTCACGTCAATGTCAAGGACATGCTGTTCTGCACTTTCCTGGGAGCTGTCTGGATCCTTGACAGGGGACAGGAACTCTTCATTTGGTGTTAGTGATGGCTCTGTAGCAGGCTCCCCAAGTATCTATCTGAACACAGCCCACTGCAGCTGCTCTGCTTTGTGCAGATGTGATCATGTCAGTGGCCCTATGGCATACCTGCTCATATGTCCTGCCATGGCCACCCACGGCATTAACATTCTTGACAACCTGCTGAAAAATCTGCATTCTGTGTGACATATCTTCCCATCCCCTTTCAAGTAAGAAGGCACCATGTTGCCTAAATGTGACGACAATAACTTGATTTTCAGCATTAGTGAATGGTGGTCTTCGAGGATTGAGATAGTCCTAGGTGTCCTAAAAGTCAACAGAAGGATAATGTCCATAAGTATGATATAACTACAAAATATCTCTTCCCAGATAAAACAGAAAAGGTAGTATCTCAGTATTACCCCCTGGTAATCACAAAACAGTCAAGAGAACTGAAATACAAACAACAGGCTGGATACAAAAAAAAAAAAAAAAAAGAGAAAAGGAGAGCAACATCCTTCTTTATAACAGAAATGCAGCTTTGCCCCCCCCCCCAAAGAACAGGCAAATGACACATTTTGCTAACAAACCATCTTTGAAATGCTAAAAGTGCTATCAAATTAGCTGTCCCTGAAACATGTCTACAGATTTATCACAGCAAATCCCATTGTAAGGTATTGCCAATCATACATATCTGTGACATGCCCATGGCATCAATACACTTCTAATGCATATAGATAAGTAATATCCTTTGTGTTGTGTTCGCCACATAAACAAGTCTCCTCACCTTCAATTTTCATAGATACACAGTTGCCTTTTTATATGGTGTATATGTAGGGCTATTAGCACTGTGAAGATGTAAATGAGGTGTGAACTGATTAGAATTGCTGAATCCCAAATACTTGGCTCTGTGTAGCACATGTAAACATAGTGCAGCCACTCCGTCAGTGCTTGTTTTTAATGAATTGCAATGGTGAATGATTACTTGTTGAGAGAAGTAAAACACAAAAGCACTGCAGTCTGCCTTACATCCAGTGGCTGTGTCAGGTTAGACTTACAAAGTGTTAGATGTAAGGTTGGAAATGTAAGTAAGGATCATAACATTCACATGTTCTGGTCATTAACATCCAACACCCCCCCTTCCATTTGTTGGCAGCTGCATGTGATATTATTTCCATTTAATATCCTCACACATTTAAGGCCAATTATATAGAATGGCTTACATACTGCATGTCTCGGATTTCTGGTCAGATAAGAGAAGAATGACCAACAAACACAGAGAGATAAGGCAAAGATATATATTTACAAGCAATAATCATAAATGGTTGTGTGATCGCTTAGTGCACTACACCAAAAAATAATAAATATACAAATATCAGTTGTATGGTTTCATATTATTGTAAATGATGTTGCCGTTGCTTGTATGCTGAATGATTTCAGTTTCTTGCTGCAAAGTTGTTTGTGTGGCAAAGAGGGATACATCCCTCTTTTTGTGTTCTGAAGGTTCAATGGAGTGAAAATTCAAGTCCAGATCTATTTAGAAATATGTCATATGAACCAACTTTTTGATACATTTGTTTAATTATGTTGGGCACCATGCAAACCTGCTAAGTGGTGTTGCATGACAGTTAACACAGAAATCTGAAGAATGATTAGTAAATTAGGAAATGTCATGTCACTAGTTCTGTGACAGCAGATGTAAGTGTAGGGCTGGAGTGCATGTGGTCTTGGGTTCTAGTACAGGGTGTGCAACTTCTTTTCTTACTGTTGTGACAGTGCAGTTTATAGCAATCAACTGAAAAATAGACAAGTCTTATTTCAACATTCTTGTGGCAACAGGTGTAAATGTAGGACTGCCATACACATGGTCCTGGGTTCTAATGCAGGTTATTCCATACACTCTTAATATTGTTCCACTTTTCCCATTATATTTATGCTCACATATAACATTTTAGATAGTGGAGCTGATATGAATTGTATGAATGAGTGATGAGACACCATTATTGTGTTTTCGGATGTATGACTGAGGGTATACTGTGTACTATTGTTCTGTAAGTATAATTCTGCTATCTGGACTTCCATAGTTTCCACATTTGCCTAAGACACATACACAACTGGATCCATATCTAATTACCTTGTCAGGTCACACATACATGTGCAACAGCTCATACTGTCACCTGCATTTATGTATGATTCCTGACTATATATGACCAGCAGTTCTGTGGCAAAGATAGAAAATCGACACTTTGGAAGAAAATGTTTTGTCCCTTATGCCTAGTTTTGAATTCCACAGTGCAAAATCAATTTTCTAAGTGTGTAAAGGTAAAAACAAATGTGTTAGGTCATTACACTTATGCCCCTAGTGCATGTCTGCAACATAACTCAGCTAGCAGTTACTTTCCGATTTCCAATATATATTCTGAGGCTACATTAGTAGACACCCTTGAAACTAAGGCCAAGTGTCACATTAAGCTTCCAGTTGCAATTATTTCATTCCTCACTGCTTGGCACTGCTGGTCTCTGCTTAACATCATGCAAACACATTGCTCAAGTTTGTGCACTACCAGTAAACATAATAACTGGAATTGGCAGGAAAGTATCAGTTTCCTTTGCTAAAGTTCTGCTGTTAGATTTGGCTGGTATTAGTAGGTGAAGGTGCCAGGTTTAGGGCACAAGACATGGGGTGTCCAGGAGTCCAAGAAATTTATTGGACTCCTAGTAAAGCACCACAGCCAAAGTCTTCTGCAGGGGACTATTCTGGCTCCCAGTACAAGTCTGACACATGGAATAGTTTGGCCCAGGCTGTATCCAGTGCCACTGGTATCTACTGGAAAGCAATGTAAGCATCATTTTAATGACCTACAGAGAAGGAAAAGGGGATACTCTCAACTGCAGGTTGGATGGGGTTTCAGACTGTGGACATCCCACACCTGTGTTAGTATGAAATAGAGCACTTGTAAGACTTAGAAAGCTTAATATAGGCAAGACTGGTATGCATAATGCTCTTCTCCTCTTTTCTGTTCTTTCCCCAGCTGCCATGGCATGTGAGTTCAATGTCCAGACCCATGTTGCTTGATTGGAGAGACTGAGGAAGCAAGTAGTATGTCTGCAGCAGGAGAGAAGTCTTATTGTACCTTTAATAGTTAAAAATAGCTTTTCTGTTATTTTATAGAGTTGTATCAAATTGAGCATGCATATCCCAACTGTAAAAGCAAGTATGCATGCATTAGTCAGTAGTATAAACCAATTGTAAGAGTCCAATATTAGACTGTAATCAGAGGTTGTGGGTACCAATACCACAATTCACAACCATACAATATTGTTGTTTCTTATTAATATTTACATTAAATTAAAAACGCCATGCCAATGGCAGAAATGCCCTGATGTAAACTGTAATTGGTATAACTGGAGCATGCATATGTGCAATATATGCACATTTCAAGGATAACTTTCAACAATCTGTAGTACAGTGTGTTATCTCTTAGGAGGTATACTTAAATGTAATACTTAAGAAAAAAGAGATGTATAATTGCATTAATGCATTGTATCTACATACGATGGTACTACTTTT
This sequence comes from Protopterus annectens, assembly GCF_019279795.1. Classification (NCBI taxonomy): domain Eukaryota; kingdom Metazoa; phylum Chordata; order Ceratodontiformes; family Protopteridae; genus Protopterus; species Protopterus annectens. Next base: position 1,982,148,228 of record NC_056737.1, read on the forward strand.
ATAACTTTTCTTCTCTCACACCTACCATTATCTCCTTTATTTTGTTTTATGTGTCATCAAAATGTCTCCATGTGTACCACATCACTAAATGCTCCAGAGCACAGCAAGGTAGGCCAGCTCCAATGGATCAGCCTGTCTCCACTCCACTGGTTCCAGGAGCAATGCCCAATATTTCTGGGAGCCAACCTGGCAGTACTGCTTCTGCTGCCCCTGTGCTACCTGCACCCTCAGGTAGTCCTGCCCTGGAAGCTAGTACAGTGGTACTCTCCAGAAGCAGTGGCAGAGGCATTGATTTCATCACTCACAGCGAGTTGCCAGGAATGGTTCATAGGGTCATGCACCACATCATTGGTGTACACCTATGCCAGACGGAGAGACTACTGTTCCTCATAGTCCATAGGAGGAGGAGGAGATGTCAAGCACTCCAGCCACCAGTAGAGTAAAGTGACAGTGATGACAGTCCAGTGGGTGAAGACTCAATTCTCACTGTCTCCAAGCTTGTTGGGCATGGGCCTGGATTGTCCCCTCCCTCACCCCAATCATGGTGTCCCCCAACCTTTTGTGTCTGTTACCATCCCTGTCTCTTGTTGTGTTTGTTTTGTATGTTTACATTTGCTTCCTTACCTACCCAACTTAACTGACCTAGACATACCCATGTCCCTTCCCCAGCATTCCTTTCTTACTGAAATTAAAAAAAAAATGGGCACCTTTCCCACAAAAATAAATAAATATATAAATGGTCCCATACATAGCTCTCCATTTCACACAAGGCATTTTTGAAACACTTGATTCGGTCCAATTGGCTATACAGCATGACTGCATTGTGGTCACCCCTCTTTGTGGAGGTGACAGTCCAAATTCAATTAATATTCTGAACATATTTTCATTTTACACTGTTAAAGAAACGGTTAGCTATGGTTCTTTCCTACCTCCCTGCTGCACATTCCTGTACTGCTTTCCCTTTGTTCTTCCCTCTGCTTGCTCCCCATTTCACCACTTCCTTATCTACCTCATTTTAACAGCTTTAATCTGGTCAAAAAATAGAATCACACACAACTCACATAAGTAGCAGAAAAAAACAATGGATCCCTTCACTTTTTGGGCTCTATGTTTGTGCAGAAGTGCACATCATGCACCAATGCGCAGCGACAATGAGTGGCGTCTCAATGCTGTGATTACCTCAGCATAATGCCACTTAACCCTGCTGAGCTATGCCAACACACAGCTACACATGTACTATAAAGAATTCATGTCATTGCATTATCAATGTTTATGTAAAAGTCTTTAAAAGTATTGGATGCATGTGGAGTCAAATCCAGTATTGTTTGGACTCAAAAAGAAAAGTGTCAATGCACTTACACCTGCTGCTACAGAATCATTTAAGCATCAGGTGTGTTCCATAGACTCTCAGACTTTTTGCAGTGTGACTCGTGTTTGCATACTTAACTGTGCGCAAACATACAAAGTACTGCAAATGTGTATATCACATTCGTAAACAATTTGCAAACTGTCGCTCAAACCTGCTGCTCACTACACTATGGAAAAGTAAATATTATTGTGTATTACTGCTGTTTACTTTCCATTTAGTGTCTATGACTTGAAATTACATGTGGAAACATAACAAACCAAAGGCCCTATCTATCAATATGTTACATATTGGCAATACAGCCATGAGTTGCCTCCCCACAAGCACTGAAACCTTGGTGTCTCAGTACTTTTTCCACACATATATCACCTACACTACAGAAAATAATATCAAATGTTGTGTGATATGCAATGCCCATGAGTCTGTTAACATGCAGAAATAGAACTATTGACCCATAAGCCTAAAAAGCCTTAACTGCAAGGCTATGGAGAGAATCAGCATGGATCCACAGGGACATAGTGAGCTTGAACACACTTGACCTGACCCATTTTGGTTTTGTCAAGGGTACATCATGCTTATTAAACTTAGTGGACTTCTTTGATACTGACCCCAAAGACCTGGATGAGGGATAACAGGAATACCACCTATGATTAATTATCAATATCCTTTGACACTATCCCCCATTCAGGTATCATAGAGAAAATCTCCTATCTGGGAATTAACCCATACATTACTAGATGGATAGCCAACTGGTTCACTTACAGAACACACGCTGTCAAAACTGGGGACTGCAGCTCCACCGCTAGATCACTTACCAGTGGAACAACACAAGGATCTGTGCTGGGCACTCAACTGTTTGAAAACTATTTCTCTGAAGCCCAGGCAAAGGTAAGGTGGCCTGTGGTTTACCAAGTTTGCAGATGACTGTTAACTGGATGCAGTCATATAGAATCCCCCAATGATGGTAACATATTACAGAAGGGGCTGACACAGACAAATGATCGGTGCCAAACTCCTGAACTGAAACTTAGACAACAATGCCTCTTTGTCCCCTTTGTCAATGAAGTACCCCAGGTAATTATGATATACATAGCACCTCTCTAAGCACAAACACAGTGTTGTGAGACTTGGGAACACATGTTGATAGCAAACTACACTTCAATCACTGTGTGTCCATAGTAGTGAGACACGCATTCTACATTGTGCACCTCATAAATAAGGCTATCACATCCAAGACCAGGGACGTCATAGATTTGTTGTACTCTATCCTAAACTGGCCACTAATTAAGTCCAATGCTCCCTTCTGCCTGTATCTCATCAGGCACCTGCAGCAACTGGAGAAAACACAGAGGTTTGTGTCTGAGAGAATTCAGAGCTTCCAAAACATGACATACATTGAAAGACTGAAAGACCTGTAACTGTACTCAGTATCATGCAGGTTGGACAACTGCAAATCAAATGGGACAAGAATAACTTGCTCAAGAGAGCTCAACTTAGCCTGTGACATAAACAGAACATGCTGAGGAGATATATATATCTCCCAGTGATTGACACTCCTCTGTAATTTTCTCCCACTGCATGTGAAGCAGTGCTCCTCAATGACCCTATTTAAGCACAACCTTGACAACTGGATGGGTGACTCTAAATTCACCCATGGGGTGGCACCTATGTCCCTCATGGACAAGGCCAGTCAGTACTGATTACAAAATAGCTTGCTATAACAACAACCTTCTAAATATGCACAATAAGAGCATTTTTGATTTTACACAGGTAGGCTTGTAAACACCCTAGGACATTTAGGCTAGTAACCCCCTATGAACCTATGAAGTTATGAACCTATGCAAGGATTCCAACATTTTCTCTCCAACATGCCCTGCTGATGTCATCCACTATAAGCTGACCTGCAGTCTTGTAAAAGTCAGACTTGCAGCGTGCAATTGCGTAAAGCACTGAGTTCTGTAGTCTGTCTACTTAGATTGGTAGAGGTTCTGTTCTCACTGCAGTCAACTGTGTGTGTGTGTGTGTGTCTAGACAGAAGAGCAGAAGAGTGTGTCCTACAGTTACTGCTCCAATGTCAGGGATTGACAGTATTTTGATACTTGAACCTGCCTATATGTGCATTTCATGCAGGCCTCCCAACACCTTCTCTACAGCATGGCCTGCTGATGTCATCCACTATAAGTTGACTTGCAGTCTTGTAGAAGTCAGATTTGTGTTGTGGCACTTGTGTAAAGTACTGAGTTCTGTAGTTTGTGTACTTGGGTAGTAATTCTATTCTCACTGCAGTCAAGTGTGTGTGTGTGCAGGCATGTGTGTGTGTGTGTGTGTGTGTGTGTGTGTGTGTGTTTGTGCTCTTGCTTGACATTGCAGAGAGCCTTTTACTTCAGCATGTGGGACACTGTTATTGCCATATTCTCTTTAACAGATACTGCTGTTGTCATCATCTACAAAATGATGTCCAAGACACTCCAATTCAGACTTCAGCTGTGGTGTTTGCATTAAGTACTGAGTTCTGTAGTCTATGTACTTATATAGGTAGGGCTACTATTCTCACTGCAGTCAGGTGTGTGTGTGTATGTGTGTGTGTGTGTGTTCCTGCCTGACATTACAGACAGCCTTTTACAGCAGCATGTGGGACACTGATATTACCATATTCTATTCAACAGATACTGCTGATGTAATCAACTATATCTGATTTCTGAATATGCACTATTCCCACAAGGGCAGGGTCAGGGACTGGCCTGGAGGCCAGGCAGAAGTCAGGTCATCCTATACAATATACAGATTACAGTGGCATCACTTTCAGTCTATCCACATACATCCTGGCATGGTTTGTGCACCCTGTATTTTCTTGGTGAAAAATCCTGTGGTCTCTGTGGATGCTACATGTGTCTGGTGAGGTACATGCAAAACAGAGCACAATACAATATTAGTGTTCTGATGAGGTTCGAGTACAATACAATCCTATGATTTGAATATGATGGCGTGGCTTATGATGTGCACAAAATAGGCTTTCAATACCACTTTGGACATTTGGTGGTTGAAGTTCAGATTGCTATCTATGTGTGTTCCCCATGCTTGCATCACTGGGTTTCAGCATGGCAGGACTGTGGTCAGTGCTGTAATTAACATGGAATTCCACTTTTCAGAAGGACAACATAAAGACACATTTTTGCATTTTTTTGTAGATCATGTGGCTTTGTCACCAATCATGTATCTGTGTTAGTTCCTCTTGTAGTATGTTATCATCATTTGTGGACTCAGTGATTGCATCCAATATGCAAGAATCAGCAAACTTGGTAAAGCAAAGGCCATATACTTTAGCCTGAACTGCTGAGAAATAAATTTCAAACAGTAAACGGCCAAGCACAGATCCCTGGGGTATGCCAGTGGTGACAGATCTACTGGTACAGGTTGATTCACCAACTTTCACAGTATGTGTTCTGTTGGTGAGACAATTGGTTAACCATCTAGTGACATAAGGGTTAATCCCCAGCTGGGAGAGTTTCTCAGTGATACCTGTGTGGGGGATTGTGTCAAAACCCTAGGACAAATCACAATAGGCAGTATGCACCGTCTTACCTTCTTCCAAGGCTATCACACAGAATCACTGGGCTGTGACAACATCACAGATCACCTATGGTGTAACTCAGCAGATGCACATTCCTAATATGGTTGTGCAACTTCAACATATCCTCCACATGGGTTATGTTCCTGTAGAAGGGTGTACATCAACATGCATCCATATGAGTGGGAGGCAGCACCTGATGCATGCAAGTATAGGCAAATCCTAACTCTCCTCAGCTGTGAGGTAGAACAACATGTCATCTTGGACCTTTTCTAAATGGACACTAGTAATATCCCATCTGTGTGCAACAGACCTGAGTGAGCTGTTGATGCTACATCATGTCTGTTGCATCTGATAGATGTCCTCAAAGAGGTCATCTAGGGCATGCATGATGATAACACTATCATCTTGTGGAACATGACCATGCCAAGGTATTTGACACAAATCCACACTGAGATATCCACTTAACACTGTCAATGTGTCTGTAAACAGCTATATCACCAAGTGCATAGACCAGTGTATCCCATACATGGCATCTCACTATGTTGAAATGTGTGAAGTGACCTATATCTTAGGTCCATTGATCAGATCTGTACATCAGGGCTGTCTGCTAGCCTTTTTCTGTCTATTATTTAAGTGATGGACATCACAAATGACATACACATGGTGTATCCAAACAGCTGCCTGAAGGACTAACTACAGATAGTGGGCAATCATTGACTCCAGCTGTGATATTAGTATAATAAAGATAGTATCAACACATACCAAAGATTACTGCCACAGCCATGGCAACACCTGCAATGACAAGAAAACATGAGATTTGTTACATCAGGAAAACAAACACACAACCCAAGTATAATGTGGACATCACATCCTATAAGCAGACCAATAGGTATGTGATCTGTGTCTTGGGGTAGATGGTAAATGGAACATCCACCAGCAAGTAGGCACAGTGTTGACTACTCCCTTGTATGTAACACAAGTACTGAGCATATGAAGGGCATCTACATCAGAGGCCATAATATCTCCATAGTTCCCAAACATCATCACTGCAGTAACTGAGTACAATGCACCCTTCTTCATGTACCTCCCTACAAATCTTCCACTGATGTGTAACTTTTGTCACAGTGAGTTGTAACACAACTTATTGGCCATACCTAGGTATTCTTTTGGTGACATATACTGTGTGTGTGTGCATATGTATGTATATATATATATATATATATATATATATATATATATATATATATATATATATGGGTTCACTAGAGAATCCCAAAATACTAAAATCCCGAATTTCAATATTTCGAAATTCTATAGCCGAACACTCAGAATTGCGAAACACCAGAAGCGCGAATTTCAAAATCCCGAAGTTCGGAGCTTCTGGTGTTGCGATGTGTGAATGGATGGGTGTAAGTTCAGGTAAGTTTGTATGAGTGTGTTGGTTAGGGGCTTTAGTGTATGCTAGTGTGTGTTTTGGCTGTGATGTGTGTGTGCAAGGGGCTGTAATATGTGTAGGTGTGAGTTAGCTTTGTGTGTGTGATTGTGCGATCTCGGAGTTAGTATATATAAGAAGGTGGGGTGTGGGGGGTGCAGGGGGGCTTGCCTCCCTGCTTGTCTGTAGCATAGGATTGCATGTTTGATTGTGGGCTGACATTGTATGTATGTGTGTGGTGTATTTGTAGTGTAGGTTTGCGATTTTAAGTTTTGCGGTTATGGGGTTTCGGGATTCTGAGCGTTCGGCTATAGAATTTCGAAATATTGAAATTCGGGATTTCAGTATTTCAGGATTCTATATTGAATCCATACACACACACACACACACACATATATATATATATATATATATATATA
>NC_056737.1:1982157515-1982255015 GCF_019279795.1 Protopterus annectens
TAATTACATTCAGTTGAGTTTCATGACAGTAAGACGCTGTCCTGTTCGATTCTCAGATAGAGCATCTTCTGTGAGGAGACATGCATGAATGGGCGTACCTTCATTGAAGGTTGTGCGTCAGGGCTGGCAACTCGGCATGTAAAAATCTACTGCCAATCTTTAGCGGACTGGTGTTCTGATATTTGATAGCAGTAATCAGATTATAAGTACTTGAGATAATTTTTTTCTTGAATTGCATTAATTTCCACAGAGATGTAGAAGTCTCTATATCATTATCTACTAAGTTATTATTCGATAAATAGCCAGAGCATAATTCTTTAATCTGTCTTAAAATAATGGTATAACTTTTAGATAACGTAAGTTTGTCTTTTATCTTTATGATGGTAGAATTGCGAAGGAGAAAAAAGTCAAGGATACACTTATCTTTTAAAACTGGAAAGTTGCTTAAGCTTAACATTGAATTGTTAAGTTTCAAATTCGGGTTAAAGTGCATGGGTTGCAGGGTCTCCAAGGTGCTAGATAAATTTAGAGATGCAAAAAGTTTTTGTATGTTGGTTATAAAAAATGTTGTTGGGGTGATTACCTTATAAGTCATCAAATTTCTTTTATGAAGAAAGGAGAGGGCTTTGGGGTTAATGCTGAGTGACTTAATATAATTATGGTACAAATTTAACCATAGAGGTGACCATAAGTTCCCATTAGAATAATGTTCAGCAATCTTTATTTTTCTGCTACTGTTAATGATGTCAAAAATATAATCTAAAATCTGGTAAATTAAGTCCACCATTCATTTTTGGCTTCATTAAATTATGGTAAGATATCCTTACAGATTTAGGGGACCATATAAATTTGGCCAAGAATGACTGTAATTCTTTAAAGAATTCATTGTATACAATCACTTGAGTAGCCATGAATATATATAAAAATCTATGTAGTATGTTCATCTTGACAGTTGCGACGGTTGATAAAAAAAATCTAGTTTTAAATTGTCCCATCTATTACAATCCTGTATTATATTTTGTCAAATTTTAAGAATATTATTTTGATAAAACTCTCTCTTGTTTTGACAGAATAAAATGTCCAGATATTTTGTGACTTGTTTTATTTTAATTGTGGTTGGACTGAGGTATAGTAATAATAACTTGGATGAATTTAAGGGGAATATTGTGGATTTGTCTAGATTAAATTTATAGTTAGATAAGTCTGAGAAAGTTTCAATTGCCTTTAGTAGTTTTGGGATATCAGAACTTGACAAGGTGAAGTATAGGTTTAGGTCTTTGGTGAATGCTGTTAAAGGTTCTTTGGTATTAAAGATTGTTGAGGGATTATGATAAGTTGGTTGCTTGATAAGTAAAAGCAAGGGTTCCATGTAGAGATTAAAATGATATGGGGATAATGGGCAGCCCTGTCTTGTCCCATTTTTAATAATAATTCCATTTGTTATATTTTTATTTGTGTGATGGACTGTATAGGCCTTATCATGCAGAGTTTTAATAAGTTGGATGAAGCTAGGGAGATAAGCAAAGCAGGGCAAAATTGATAACAGAAAACTGATATTAAGTCTGTCAAAAGTTTTATATACGTCTATGACTAGTGCAAAAATCGGGTACTTCCTTAGTTGTGCGACAGTCTTTAGTGCTTCTAGAGTGATGGTATTATTATAGGTTTGTCTAAATGGAATAAATCCAGATTGTTCTGGTGAAATGATATACGTTATTATAGATTTCCATCTATCAGCCAAAATAGATGTAAGAATGTTGACATCCAGGTTAATTAAAGAGATGGGTCTGTAGCTCTTAGAATCCTTTGGATTTGCATGATCTTTTAAAATAGAGTGTTTTTGAGGTGTTAAAGTGGACATCTGTAATGTTATTATTAATTATGTAATTAAAAAGAAATAGCAGTATTTGAGAGATTTTTGGGGAAAAGTTTTTAGAAAATTCTGCCGTGAAGTTTTCTGGACCTGGTGCCTTATGAGGTTTTAGATTCTATATTATCATAATTATCTCCTCTTGAGAGATAGAGACTGATAACATTTTTTGTTGTTTATGATCAAATTTAGGAAAGGTCAGGTTTTGAAGGAAGTAGATTTATCTTGTTCTGAGACACAGGATTTGTTCTCCATATTTTTGTGAGTATAGATTTTTTAACAGGTTAAGAATTTCTGTATTAGAGCAATATTTCTTATCTAAGTAATTTATCTTGGGTATAATAGATGTAGATTTTTTTAAGACTAATTATTCAAGTCAGGAACTTAGATGGGACGTGTGTGCCTTCTGCATATTTTGCAAGGTTTGTAGTTTCATGGAATGACTTTTTTAACATTAAGTAAAGATCTTTCTGAAGGTTTATTAGTTGGTCCCCAGTTTCTTTATTAAAGCATCTTTGTAATTCAGATTCCAGCTTGAGAATGTTTTTTAAACTCAGAGACAGTTTTAAATATTGCTCTAATTCACTTTAAAGCAGTTAATGGAGCAACATGTTTTGCATTAACATGTATTTCTAAACAATATCTGGTGCTGTTGATTGACTGTAATCCTAACTACTTTTTAAGAAAATCACAGATTTTACAAGGGACAGGGCAATAACTTAGCACCAATATTGGTACTGTAATGTTCTGTTCCAATCATTTCCTTTATAGCTCTCAACTTCTTTGTTCAAGAATTAGGGGCAAAAACTATGATAGAAAGATCTGAATTGAGGAACAGTATTTAAATATTACTCCAACTCTCTGGAAACGTTAAAATAATAGCAGGCTTTCCAATAGTGTGCACTTTCTGAACAAAAGGTACAATATATAATGTATGACATTATTGACTAAATATAATCTTTAGTGATTTACCAGTAATTCAACAAATTTGCAGTGGGCAAGGCAAAAGCAAAATGAAGCAATATCAGATACTTTCTGCAAAATCAAGGAAAGTTGAGAGGTATGCTTATTGTGATAGTATGTACTTTCCACAGCAATGATATACTTTCACTGATTTATATGCAGCTGATTAAGTACTATTTGTAAGGTAGTTAAGGGAGAGCACAAATGTACTTTTTTGTTATACAGTTAATGCTTAACATGGGAAACACAATGCTTGCATTAAAGCTTATTTGTTTTTCCTAGCTAACCATCATTAATTTCACTATAATGGCATCAGCCACAAAAGAACGTTAATCCAGAGGCATTAATTACCTTTTGTGTTTCAATAATGTCATTGCGGTGGTATTTTTTTCTGTCTATTGCTTAACAGAGTTATGTTACTAATAATGTGGACCTGAAGTGGGGATCTTTGATTGTTGACTGTTGTCTTTGCATACGTTTGTCTACAAGCACAAAGCTCTTTTATAAGAAAATTTTTATTAATTTAACATATATACAATATATACACAGAAAGGAAGAAATTCAACATCAAAACTCATTATACAATAATAGGAATACATTGACTCATCAATGTAATCTTATACAATTAACACAGTAAGAGTCTTCATATTTCAATAGCAACATTTTAAGGTTATCACAACCATTAAAAGTCTTAATATGATTTATAGATCTTATGCTAATCACATTTTTAGTTTTACATAGTATTGCTGTTAAAATTAAACAAATTTGAATGTAGGAACTAAGTTAAATTTCCATTTTTTTGTAATAAGGTTTCTAGCAACTGTCAAGAGAGCCCAAAACATTTTTTTTCTCTTTGGCTGTTACAGATACAGGAACTGGAACATTCATTAATGTTACCAATCTAGATAAAGAACAATTATCAGACTATAACTCCTAAAAAACATATTTATCTCTTCCCAATATACATTTAATTTTTCACAGTCCATAAACAAGTATACCCAATCAGCTTTTACATCATTACTAAACTTAGAGATTTTATAAGGAGTAACAAATATTCTGTCTATGAATTTCCATAAAAAAAACTTTCTAGTATAAGTTTGAAGAAGTCTGACTATCTGATTTAAGTAATAAAGTTTTATTGTTACCAACTATTGTGTGATGCAATCCACTATTATCTAAACAGTTCCAGAAAGTTGAATCAAAATTATTTATAATTAAGTTATATAACTTGGACAAGCTTCATTTTTAGGTTAATCTACCTCTGATGATAGCATTCATATAGTCACATAATGGGGGAATAGTGTTCTGTTCTTCACTTATATTATCTATAATTTCATTTAATTTCTTACTGATGGATATCATTTACTGGTTAACAGATTCGTCCAACTTATATTCTTTCAATAAATATTCTGGGGACTTAGATTTTCCTTTTTCAAAGCAATTGTATTATTTTATTTTATTTATTTATTTTATTTCACATTTGTTTATCAGGAGGGTCCGACTGGGTGAAAAGCCTATGTTCAGTGGAGACCCTGGGAGAAAAACTCCACATAGAAACAAACAAACAAACAATGTACGTAGGACATATCAAGGTTACATGAAGATTTGTAAAGGGAATATACAGGAAAATACCTTGATAAGACATTAGAATGCATATAGTTGGATGACATAAAATTCATACAATTAGATATACATTATACACACTGCTAATCGCTCTTACCTATAACAAAGATGTGTACAGTTTGAAAAGGCAAAGCAGTATTCATTCTTATATAGAGTCTAGGGTAAGTGTTTTTTGCTATACATTTTATGAATTCTGCAAAAAAGGCAGTTAGTTGAGACACATTTTGAAATTAGAAAAGGACAATAAGGGAGGGTGATATGGAAGTAATTTGTAGATATAGATGTAGTGGAGTAGGACAGGAGGTGGGAGAGACATGAAGGTATATTATTAAGATAGAGAGGGAGGTTGTTTTTTTTTCCAGCTAATTAAATTGAACAAGCTGTGATATATATTGTAGAAGGGATAAGCTAACCAGGACTGTTGCATGAGCAGGTAATTTTTTTAAACTGTGTCGTGTTGGTAGTGGATCTAATGGTTTCAGGCAGTAAATTCCAGAGCTTGTCAACATGATTTGAGAAAAGAGAGACTCCAGCAGTGTTCTTACTTTACTTTTAATAATGTTTTGTTAGTGGAGTGTAGAACTCGATTATTGGAGTAGGGTTCAGTTATGTTTCGGAGAACTTTTTTTTTCTGGGTGGTAATGTAGTTTATGAGCAGTTATTAATTGATTATAGTCTATTAGGTGTGGTAGTTCCAGCCAGGAGAGTTGTTTAAGAGGTAGACAGTAGTGTGCACAAAAGGCAGAATCTGTCTCAAATTTTGCTATTTTATTACAACAAGCTTCAAGTTTACTCAGGTTAGAAATTTTCATGTTCGTAAGTATAGGAGAACTACAGAGTAGGGTTGAGAAAAGGTGTGCTCTTGAGATGGCTATCCTGATTTCATTGGTTAGACATTTCTTACTTCTATAAAGTGTGCCTAGTTTTTTATGAACTTTCTTTACAGTTTGGGAGCTATGTATGTTATATCTGAGGTTGTCTATTATAACATTTTAGAGTTTATTAGAGGGTACCAGTGTAATAGTTGCACTGTCTGTAGCTTTGATGATGAAAGAGGGAGGGGGAGCATTGACTCTAATCAGATGGAAGATCATAAGTTTAGTTTTAATAGAGTTAAGTATGAGTTGGAAGTCTGCCAGGATTCAATGGCAGAGAAAGACTTTTGGGTTATGTCTTGTAGTTTCTGCAAAGATGGTGCACCACATATAAGTGTAGAGTCATCAGCATATTAAACTAAGAAGGCAAGGGAAATAACTGTGCTAAGTGTATTCGTAAAGAGAATAAAGAGAAGGGGACAAAGAGTAGAACCCTAGGGTGTCCCCAGTGTGACTGGAAGTAGAGGGGAGAGCTGATTTTCCCATTGTGTTGGTGACCTGTTAGATAGTTTTTGAGCCATGTAAGTGCAGAGAGAATGAGATTAAGGTTAGAGAGTACTGCTAGTAGTTTGTCATGGGTGACAGTGTTAAAAGCGTTTGACAGACCAAGGAAGATATTTGAAATGATTTTGTCTTCATTCTTATACTGATTTATGGTATTATTAAAACTAAGAACGGCGGATGTCATACTCTGATTAGGTCTAAATCCATGCTGTGTTAGGGCTAATAGGCTATTTGTGGAGAGGTAGTTCAGAAGTTGTGAATGTACACACTTTTACAGAATTTTTGATAGTGGGGAGAGAATGGCAATAGGCCTATAATTAGAGAGCTCCGTAGAGATATCACCTTTGTGTAGATGGATTATATATGAGATTTTCCAGAGAGATGGCATTTGCTGTTCAGTGATAGAATGATTGATAAGGATTGATACAGGGTAAGAAACAGCATCAGCAGCTAACTTTAGATATTCAGGTGGTAATTTGTCAGCAACCAAAGTTGTTTGTTTAAGTTTTCTGAGAAGTTCTTTCATGTTACTTCTTGAAACAGGCTGGAAGAAAAAGGCATTTTCCTTCCAGCTGTTTGGAGATAATGCTACCGTTGAAGGGGAGCAGGTCATTTTTGGAGAGTGATAGAATGCTTTCAGTGAAATATTTATTAAACATCTCTGCAGTAGTACCAAGGTTGTTTGAAGAAGAGGAGTGTGGGGTTGAAGCTTGGATGGGGTGTGAAATTGTTTTTATTGCTGACCAGAATCTTTGAAGGTTGCTTCTATTGGTGTAGTAGTTTCTTTTACCCTGTTTAATTTGTTTTTTTGTTTTTTTTTCTGAGCTCTTGTTATGATAGATGATTAACATGAGATTTATCTGTGTAACATACTACCCAGGCCTTATGTTTCAGTTTGAGTAAAGCTCTGGTTTCCTTAGTTAACCAAGGGATACAGTCTGATTTTGACTAGATTGCCCTGAGTGGAGCTAATTTGTCAAGTATACTGAGAAAGGTGGAACTGAAATATTCCATGGCCTCTTCTAGGGATTAGACCTTTAGAGGAGTCCAGTTACAGAGACTGATTATAGACATAAAGGATTCAGAGTTGAAATTTTTCTTATTTAGGAGTTGCTGATACATGGTGTGTTTGAGAGGATTTGTATGTTGTCTAAGTAAGTAGGTTGGGATGTGTTTACTAAGACTGTTGGGGAGACAGCCAACATACTGTGAATGGGATGGTCCATTAGTTAGAGTCTAGTCTAGGATGGACTGCCTATTTGTGGTTTTGTTTATTCTAGTGGGAGTTTGAATGATTTGCGTAAAACCATGTAGGTTAATATGGTTAGTGGGGTTCTTTGAATTACAAGTGAGCCAATCAGTATTAAAATCACCCATGAAGTGTTTCTTGGGGGAATATTTTTGATGTCCAGTCCAATATATGCTCTATTGTGATCAGGTTATTGCCAGGTGGAATATATGTTCCTACTATGACTATGTATTTTTCAGAATTAATTTCTAGTTTAGTGTAGAGCATTTAGGTGTTATTGAAATCTGGGGTAGTTTGATTTAATGGTTGTAATATGAGATTAGTTTTAAATAATATTGCTATTTCTCCACCTCTTTTATCCTTTCTGTCTGTCTTAATAATATTGTAACCTGGAGGAATAATTTCATTGTCATCAATTTGGCTTCAACCAGGTTTCAGTTAGTAGCACTATATATGGTGAGTAGTGTGAGAGGGTAGCATGGAGTTCATGAATTTTGTTAAGGATGCTTCTGATATTTATATTTAATAGTAAAAGATCAGGTCCCTTTCTAGGTATGTTTAGTGTATTTTGACGCAGGGCTGAGGATGTATTTATTCAAGATGTGGAGTATGTTGGACCAGTGTTTGGATGGACATTACCACTAATAGCAAGATGGGATGGTATGCTTATGAGAGTGGTAAAGAATTTGGTTATGTATTTGTCATACCCAAGGGAGATGTGTGGGGAGACTAGAAGGAGTTTTATGGTATAGGAGAAATTATTAAAAACGTTCTGCTTACAGATGGCTGGTGATATCATGACCATAATACTAATCCATTCCTTTTCAGTAAATTTATTTTAACATTGTTGTGAGTTTCCTTAAATCTAGAGGTATGTGCAATGGGAAAGCACAAACATTTCCATTCTGATATTAATGGAGTTTAAAAATGTATTTTTAACTGTTTTAAGAATTTATTTCACATATGCAGCATCTAAAGATTGAAATGAATTTCCTTCCAAGGTCAATTTTTTTAACCAGATGAAAGGATTGTTACATATTACATAACCTTGATTGTTTCTTAACACATACTTGTCTTTGCTTTGGCTCATTAGCAGCAGTACAAAGAACTGCCTGCTCACACCCTTGTTCTCCCCTCCCCCTTCCCTGTTTATTACCTTAAGACAAACCCAAAGTTAATAAATATTACCTGTGGCAGGCACCATTTTTAAAACTACAATCCACTCTGCTACAGGCCCCATGAAGGCTCAGTGTCTCTCCAGTAAGTGTTTTACAACTGTAAATGCCTATTTTTGTTGAATTGTATTAGACATTTTACAAATGTATATGTTTATGCTGAATTGTGTTAGACATCTAATATGATTTATGCTTTATTATTAGATGTTACTATGGCATGTTAGCATTTGTATGCACCAATTTGTTTTTAATATAATAGTATGTATGGTCTATTTTCATAGCTGCACCTTGTTCACTAATGTTATTCATGTAATTGTGTTGTGTGTAGACAGCTCATACTAGTGTCTAATTATTTCTATAAGTTTGTGCTGTTACTGGTGGATAGAATCACATTAGAGAACCACGACAGATTGCTGCTCGCTATATTTTTATCTGTGACTGCATAACTGTTTGGGGTTTCTTTTCTAATGTTCTTCCAATTGGCTCAGTATCTGCATATACTAGTAGTTGGTTCAAGACATTTTCCTGCATACAGTAGCGATTTGCTCGGTTTGTTTTTTGTAATCTTTATAATATATATTTACCATCTCAAAGTGCTTACTCCTCTCTGTACTCTTCTTTTCTAGACCTAACACCACTCTTAAGTATTCAACTGCGGTACCACCTTTAACATTCTTATAAGAAAAGCGCAGTCTAGGTCTGAACTGTCTGTAAACAGCTACAATTAAGAAAAAATAAAAAATAAGAAAAAATAAAACAGCACAGCGTTGCGAGTCCACAGTCTTGATTTAATATAAAAATAATAAAACAAACAAGTTAAGCGCTTTCATCAATAAGTATGACTTCTTCAGAACAAACTACCATTGTGAATTATACATTTAAATACAAGTTGCTGGTCTGCCATTGGTTCTAAACCGACCAATTCCATTGATGGGAAAAGGACATACTGAAGCTACAAACAAGACACAATTTGAATAAAATAAATAATTTCATCATAAATGGCCATGTCCACATGACATAACCTTAAAGTAGTACAAAATTTGTACCAAAATAGTACCAAAATATTACCACTTTAACACTTGGTTATAACAAATATTATAAACGTTGCTAGATTTGATTTGCCTTCTCTTTGAGAATTGGCATTATAGTAATATGCTCGTTGAGCCCAGGTGGATAATCAGCAGCTAATCTTAACTGCCACATTAACTCTTTCTTGTATAATACATTTTGCCAATCCCACCCTTGTTTCAACAGTTACAAATTCAAGAATGCCAAACTTGAAGCATAAATAACCATCACATGTAATGCTATGCTTATATAAAGCATTAGTATCTTTTTTATTTTTGATATCATAGAGGTGCTCATATATTCTAGTCTTAAACATTCTCTCTGTTTTACCTACATAGTAGGAGAAACAGGTGCTGCAGATGGCTATATAAACTAGTTTGTTAGAATAACAACTACCACTTTTTAAGAAAACATGACTTTTGTTTTTATTATCAAGGGAGATAGAAGTGTCCTGCAATATATATGAACAATAAGAACACCTCCCACATGGTCTACTTCCATATCTTTTATCATGTTTAGTACTACAACTACTACCCGTCTCTAATAAAGACTTGAGATTGAACCCCACCTTGGTAGAAAAAATGGGTTTATCACCCAATGTATGAAAAACATCAGTATTAGTTCTGAAAATGTTCCAATTTCTTGTCAAGATTCCTTTGATCTGGGAATATAAAGGATTATACTGCACTACACATGCTTGCTGAAAATTGGGCGCAGACTGCAATGATGTCTCTATAGTTTTTTGCTGTACGCTCCCCCCACCAGTGCCTAATAAAGGTACATAAATATTACCCCATTTATCTAGAACATCCTTAAGTATGGGCTCAATAAAGTCACTTGGGTATCCTCTATCTAGAAACATGTCCCTCAAATTTCTAAATTCTGCTATGACATCATCCCTCACAGTTGTCATCCTAGTAAGAGAAGGAGAAGTAAGCTCTCCCTTCAGCTCAGCCACATCATTCTTCAAAGAAATAATGTCAGCCTGACCTGAATCCACAATGGGGGAGAGACTGAACGATTCTGGGGACCCCATAGCAACCAGCACCAAAAAAAACAAACAATGTAAAACAAGTTGGTACTACAAGTGCTCACACCAAACCAAGAAAAAATAAAAGAGCACAGCGTTGCGAGTCCACAGTCTTGATTTGCGCCCCACTATATGCTAACCTTGTCCTTTTGGGCTGGGAACACAAGTATGTTTTTCAAAATGAGTTGTTTTCTACTAATGTGACCTACTATGGCACATTTTTGGATGATATTTTTATTTTATGGAAAGGAAGTAAAGAAAAAATAATAGAATTTGTTCAGTATTTAAATTCAACTACAGACTATTTTAGGTTTACGTATCAGTTTGATGAACAGGAAATTAATTTTCTAGATACTAAGATTATTAAAGACCATAATGGTTTCATTTCCAAAATCTACCGTAAAAACACATTTTGCAACAACTACTTGCATTATACTAGCCATCACCCTATTTATCAGAAAAAAAGTATCATAAAAGGCCAAGCCATAAGAATTGCTAGGATGACAACTGTGAGGGATGATGTCATAGCAGAATTTAGAAATTTGAGGGACATGTTTCTAGATAGAGGATACCCAAGTGACTTTATTGAGCCCATACTTAAGGATGTTCTAGATAAATGGGGTAATATTTATGTACCTTTATTAGGCACTGGTGGGGAGCGCAGCAAAACTATAGAGACATCATTGCAGTCTGCCCAATTTTCAGCAAGCATGTGTAGTGCAGTATAATCCTTTATATTCCCAGATCAAAGGAATCTTGACAAGAAATTGGAACATTTTCAGAACTAATACTGATGTTTTCATACATTGGGTGATAAACCCATTTTTCTACCAAGGTGGGGTTCAATCTCAAGTCTTTATTAGAGACGGTAGTAGTTGTAGTACTAAACATGATAAAAGATATGGAAGTAGACCATGTGGGAGGTGTTCTTATTGTTCATATATATTGCAGGACACTTCTATCTCCCTTGATAATAAAACAAAAGTCATGTTTTCTTAAAAGTGGTAGTTGTTATTCTAACAAACTAGTTTATATAGCCATCTGCAGCACCTGTACCTCCTTCTAGGTAGGTACAGCAGAGAATGTTTAAGACTAGAATATATGAGCACCTCTATGATATCAAAAATAAAAAAGATACTAATGCTTTATATAAGCATAGCATTACATGTGATGGTTATTTATGCTTCAAGTTTGGCATTCTTGAATTTGTAACTGTTGAAACAAGGGGTGGGGATTGGCAAAATGTATTATACAAGAAAGAGTTAATGTGGCAGTTAAGATTAGCTGCTGATTATCCACCTGGGCTCAACGAGCATATTACTATAATGCCAATTCTCAAAGAGAAGGCAAATCAAATCTAGCAACGTTTATAATATTTGTTATAACCAAGTGTTAAAGTGGTAATATTTTGGTACTATTTTGGTACTAATTTTGTACTACTTTAAGGTTATGTCATGTGGACATGGCCATTTATGATGAAATTATTTATTTTATTCAAATTGTGTCTTGTTTGTAGCTTCAGTATGTCCTTTTCCCATCAATGGAATTGGTCGGTTTAGAACCAATGGCAGACCAGCAACTTGTATTTAAATGTATAATTCACAATGGTAGTTTGTTCTGAAGAAGTCATACTTATTGATGAAAGCGCTTAACTTGTTTGTTTTATTATTTTTATATTAAATCAAGACTGTGGACTCGCAACGCTGTGCTCTTTTATTTTTTCTTGGTTTGGTGTGAGCACTTGTAGTACCAACTTGTTTTACAACAGCTACAATTAACTTTGAGTATGTGTCTACCTGTTTGAGCTAATATTCATTTTTCCCCTGGAGAGCACTCTGCTTTGGTTGTAAGCACCCCCCCGCCCACACACACACACATACACACTCATCTTCCACTTTCTCTTATTCCCTTCTGTTAGCAAATAGTATCCATAACTGATCAATACTGTGTGTTTGTTAATTTAAACTGAGACCACAGTAGCCTACTGATACAAGGTTATCCTGTTTTTCCACCTGAGAAATTAAGAAATGACTTACAGTTTCAGAGCAGTCCTTGGTCAATTGTGATTGTTTCTTAACACATATTTGTCTTTGCTTTGTGATTGTTTCCAGCCCCTCATACCAGCAACTAACAGTGTCTCTACCCGCTTCGCTCCCCACCCTGCCCCCTATTCCTTCCCGCCCCCGGTGGTCCCACCTTTATTGCACTCAAACCCCTCCCATCTTTCTAATAGCCAACCACAGCACTAACCCAACACTACCTCCTCCATCTTCCCACTACTATCACACCTCCTCAACTAACATGTACAAGCATACCTTTCCTATGCTCACTGCATGCACTCTCCTTGCATATCTTACATCCTACCAAAGCTCCATCATTTCCCCACTCAACCACTACCACTGTACTACTACTCACACCACCACTCATGTCTCACCCACACTCAGCTCCCCTCCCACCAGCTCAAGAACCATCCCTACGCACCCCCCACATATTCTACCAACTATATTACTCAAACATAAAGCATCCCTACAACTTAACATAGTAACCCTCCCACCATACCTATTACCCACAGAGCACAATCATAAAGTTTCCCTTATAAACAAACACATTCAAAAACTGAGAAAACTAATAATCTCATGCTTATCAATACTAGCCCTAAGTGGAGACATCCATCCCAACCCTGGCCCTACCATCTCCAACCCCAATCTTCATAATCAGACTAGAAACCACAACTTCTCTCATATTACAGCCAATAGAAAGCCAAGTGACTTCCTTCTACTATGCCTAAATATTAGAAGTATATCCAACAAAGTCCGTGAACTCCATGCCACTATAGACTTGTACTCCCCAGATATAGTCATCCTGACAGAAACCTGGCTAAAACCTCACATTACCAGTGAGCAAATACTCCCTACAGGTTACGGCATACTAAGAGTAGACTGGCTAAATAAAAAAGGAGGTGGTTTAGCTATAATATTTAAACAGCATCTAAACATCCAGATCTTAAAATCATCAGCTCCACAAATAGGCAATGAAGAAATAATATATACCAACCTCAAAATTAACCAAAACAAAACCATCAACATAATTGGATGCTACTTCCCACCTGGCCAAAACATCCATCCCATAGAAAACCTCCTCAGCTGGTCTACCCACCATCTCCCCCAAGAAACTATCATCTTAGGTGATTTCAATATTGACTGGCAATCCTGTTCTGGCAACAATCCAACCCATCATGTACACCTTCATGGCTTCACTCAACTAGTCCAGTCACCAACCAGGATAAATAAAAACTCCACCAAGCACACTACCCTGGATTGGATACTAGTCAGTAAGAGCCCCCAATCATATATAACAGGCTGCTTATCAGATAGCCTCAGTGATCACTCCCCAACATTCCTACTCAAAAAATACCTATACCAAGCTAAACCTGTCATCTACCGTCAAATACGTAAAAAACTAAACTTTAACCCACTCACATTCATCTCATCCCTCAAAGAATGTAACTGGCATTCTCTAAAGTACCTCAGTCTAGATGATGCAGTTGAATTTTTTAATACTACCTTCCTGAACATCCTTAATTACCATGCCCCCATAAGATTCTCCAGAACCAAAGCACAACCCTCCCCATGACTACAGAAAACCACTAAGTCAGAAATGAAAAACAGGGATAAAGCCTGGGAGCACTGGTGCAAAACCAAAACCCCCTCAGCTAGACAGAAATTCTTAGAACTACGCAATAGAGTCAAAAAGCTAATAAAACAGGACAAATCCCAATACTACCAGTCTGCCCTAGTCTCCTCACAACACAGCCCCAAACAATTCTGGTCCTCCATAAACTCCATCCTCCACCCAGGTAAAGTCAGTACCCCTCCTCCTAACATCCCTCACTCCTCAGAAAATATTGCTACCTCATTCAACACACACTTCACCCAAACCATACTATCACTAGCTAAACAACACAACCCCCCTCCCCTCCAACCCACACCTTCAACTAGTAATCTCCCCACTGCCTTCTCTTTTTGTCCTGTACCTACCTCCAACATAAAAAAACTCTTAACTAAACTTAAACCCACCAAATTAGCAGCAGACAGCCTCCCAAGTGAATACCTACAAATCACAGCTGATGCTCTGGCCTACCCAGTATCCATCTTGATTAACCAATATCTGTCAGAAAGTTACGTTCCCACACTGTGGAAAGTATCACATATAATTCCCCTCCACAAAACTAACCAATTACTGCCCCATAGCTATTCTCTCTCCACTCTCCAAAATACTAGAGAGATGCATACACTCTCAGGTCTCAGACTACCTCCTTACTAACAACCTCCTTTCCAGTACTCAGCATGGTTTCCGACCAAACTATAGCACCACCACTGCCTTACTCTCCTTTACTAACACTATCCTTCAGCATAAAAACAATGGCTATCTCTCCTCTGCTACTTTCCTAGACCTATCTAAAGCATTTGACATGGTCCCACACAAACAACTTATCTCTGTCCTCAATAACCTATCCTTCTCACAATCGGTCACCAACTGGTTTCAGAGTTACCTGTCTGACCGCCAACAATTCTTTGTATGGCAAAATGACATATCTCCCCAACTACCTGTCTCCATAGGGGTTCCCCAAGGATCCATCCTTGGACCCCTACTCTTCTCTATTTACACCAATAATCTAGCCTCTGCCACCAAACATGGAACACTCATACAATACGCAGATGACTCGACCAGCATCTGCTCAGCCCAGTCCCTACCAAAACTGCAAAAAGTCACACAGGAAGCCTTTTCCTCTGTTGAAACATGGTTATTCGATGCCCGATTAATACTCAACCCAAACAAAACTAAACTTCTCATCTTCCAACCCACCAAACATACTCAAAACAACTCTCACTTTAACATCACGGCAAAAGACAACACCACTATATACCCAACTGAACACACCAAATTGCTAGGAGTGGAAATAGACAATAAACTAAAATTTGACATTCACATATCCATGACTATAAAAAAAAGTCCACAAAAAACTAGGAGCGTTATACAGAAATAAGCAATTTTTCACCAAAGCAGCAAAGATTTCAATAGCAAATTCCCACCTTATCTCCACCCTGCTTTATGCCTCTCCAATATATACCAACCTAAGGCAATGTGATCTAAACAAGCTAGAGACCTGCTACAACAAAATCACCAAATTCGCCACAGGGGCATCCTACTGTAGTCACCACTGTCTCTCACTTGCTGAACTGGGCTGGTTTGAACTCCCTCACCTCCTTCAGTGGTATCAACTCTCACTCGCCCACAAACTAGTAAACCATCCACTAAATGTCCCATCCCTCCAGAATCTACTCCAACCCTATCGCACCACCAGACCACTAAGATCCAGCAGCAAAAATCACTTGCAGATCACTAAAGCCAATAACTCTGCTGGTGAAGCACTATTCTCTTGCGCCATAGCCAAATTATGGAACTCACTCCCACCCACAATTACCTCCATACCATCATGCAACCACTTCAAACCTTTACTAAAAGCACAACTAAAAACATGCTGGCTATGCCCCTGCAACTCCCACTCTAATATCATCCACCCCATCCAACCACTACCTTTCTTTCCACTCCACTAACTACATTGATTATAGCAAGCTCAGATGCTCATAAGCCAGTACTTATTATACAGCACAAACTTCTTCTTCTTGTAACATTTGTTAATGTCTGGTATGCACTTCACAGATAAAGATTCTAGTTGTCTACTGATGTACTATGTTCTTCATCTGTAAATATGTTGTAAGTAATTGCTATGTAAATTGTTAATCACTATGTAATCCAATGTATATACTGTCTGTTTATTTTAACTGTGGAGCTTTTCTCCCCGGGCCTCCGCTGAAAATGGACCTACGTCCAGTCGGACACTCCCGGTCAACAAATTTAAATAAATAAATAAATAAATAAATAAATATTTCTAATTTTTCATATTTAACAAACATAAGAATTTAATATAATCTGTTCCAGGATGGTTTTCTATTGACTAGTGTAATTTGAGTCTATCCAGAGTATCATAGAATTAAAGTATGCACCAACAGAATAAGATTCTACATCTGGGAAGCTAAAACCACCACATTCCCATAATCTTATATGATTTCTGTAATCAGCCCTTGGCTTTTTAGGGTACAATAAGAATGAAGTTAACATTTTTTCCATTTTCTTTCTCAGCTACTAAAACTATTGAATGTAAAAAAAAAAAAAAAGAGTACATATATATATATATATATATATATATATATATATATGTCTAGTTTCTTTAAATGAAAATATGTTTCAACGACTGTCACTTACTCAAGCTCATTCCTCCAAAGTAGTATTACAGCGAATGCATAGAGAGCCAAATTACTTTCCCTGTGAAAGGAACCACTTGGCCATGATGGTGAACTTTGCCCTCTCTTCAGTTTAGTGTGATCTCAGAGTTGGTATGTTTAAATAAGGGGGGATGTGAAGGGTGAAGCCCCCACATAGGGAGTGTGGGTCAAAGCGCCCCCCCACTTTGGTAGGATTAGTTTTGCTTTGTTTCGGTCTATTACCATGGTGACCAAGTGGTTCCTTTCACAGGGAAAGGAATTTTTAAACCTCTATCAGTGTAATAGGCTTATTCAACAGAGATAATTGTTGGTCATTAATTTATTAGTAATATTTTTCTTTAAATATCTGTCAAATTTGTAGCCATCAGGTTTATTATTTTTATCATTTTTAAGATCCTCATGGAATTTTTTTTAAAAATATTAAGCATTTCCTCTATTTCTGAATTAAGTTTATTAGTGTGACGGTATTAGAAATTATTGATTTTTGCCTTTTTGCCTTACAACTTACTTCTATTAGTTAATCTATGTAGATTTTTTGAAGTCATCACATAACTATTTTTTTTAACTCTCTCTCTACTTCATGCATTAAAACAGTAATCAGTATTACCTAATTTCTTTGTTTTTTTGTTGTTCAAAACTGACTTTGTGTATTTTATCTTGTATTTCTAACAAATCTTTGCCCCACTCTTTCATTTTATTACTACCCATCATCCCATTCTATGTTTAATATGCATTGTAAGTAGTCCCATAGTATAACTTTACTAACCTGATCATTATCATTCAAAGATAAACACATTCTTATGAAACAAGCCAAACACTCACAAAACTGAATAAAAAAATCCCAAAGTCAGTCAACGAATGTAGAAACAGCTTGAAGAATGACTGTAAACTGTATACAAGTACTCAAAAGGTGCAGGCACCACTTTAATACATAAAACAATAAAAACTGGCTAGCACTTTCATTTCACAATGTGTAAAACTTCATCAGACAAAGTTCACAAATGTCACTTCCTTTGTGCTTTACCATCCATTCTCATAGGGTGCCGCACATTGATACTGAATGTAAAATAACTCATACATTAACTAATCAAGTGCTGTAAGGGAACCACAACAAAATTAATCTATACACTTATTTAACATTAAAAAACGACACAATGGGTTGCTAAAAATGTTGCAAGCACTAATTCATAATTAAATTACTCTTTAAAAACAAGTTATATAAGCAAAAACATATTTTTAACTTTTTCATAATTATTGCTTACACTTTTGTATAATCAATTTATAACCTATGTATTTTTCATGGTTACATATTACAAAATCGAAGTTATGAAACTTTGAATACTATATGGTCGACACCATATGATCGAAGTCCCGTAACTTTGAAATTTAAAAAAAACAAATACAACAAAAAAATTTACCCTGATGGGTTAAACCAGGGGGGCAAGCCTTCTGCACCCCCATGTGGGGGGATGTGCCCCCTACCCCCCGCTACTTAAATATACCAACTCCAAGATTGCACTTTAACGAACTACGGTGCGGAAAGGGATGATTTCCCTTTCCTACACTGTAGCGCAATCTCGGAGTTGGTATATTTAAGTAGCGTGAGATGTGGGGGGGTGCAGGGAGGATTGCCCCCACCTACACCCTTTACTTTTTCTTTTTTTAATGTTAATTTTGAGAAATTTGAATTTTCAATTGTTCGATCATTAAAGGTCGACCTTTAGTGATTTGAACAATTGGAAATTCGATGTTCCAATAGGAACCCATTTTACATATGTACATATATATATATATATATATATATATATATATATATATATACATATATATATATATATATATATATATATATATATATATATATATATATATATATATATAGATATATATATATATATATATATATATATATATATATATATAGATATATATATATATAGATATATATATATATATATATAGATATATATATATATATATATATCCCCATTACTATCCCCATTACTATGTGTTCACTTGGACTTTTTTCCTTTCCAGTGCTTGTAACTTCAAAATGGGGGAGATGGAGCTTCTCTCATTTATACCTGGCCAGCTGTCAACTTGTAAGCAAATCTGCCATTTAAGTTCACTGATTTCTAACATCAGTGCCCATGGTTTATTGTCATCAATAATGACATGATCTATAGCCATGTAATGGAAAACCTGCCCTTCATTGTTGGTGATATGCTTTGCTAGGGCACTATTTGTGTTATGTTTTTTAATGGCATACTCGTGCTCATATATTCTCTGAGAGAGCCTTCTCTCTGTCTTTCTTATATAAAAACATGGGCAGGATTTACATGAGGCCAGGTATACTACTGCTTTAGAAGTGCAAATACATCTGTTCCTAAGATAATGTGTGATATTCCTAATGGTAAAGCTGTTCAACACTTGAATTTTATTACACCATGTGCAGGCTCAACACTTAACCATTCCTTGTTTGCATTTTGTTTCTCTTACTTTAATTTTATTACACCAGGTGCAGGCTCCACACTTAACCTATCCTTGTTTGCAATTTGTTTCTCTTACTTGAATTTTATTACACCAGGTGCAGGCTCCACACTTAACCATTCCTTGTTTGCATTTTGTTTCTCTTACTTGAATTTTATTACACCATGTGCAGGCTCCACACTTAACCATTCCTTGTTTGCGTTTTGTTTCTCCTCTCCATTTTGTCCTCAGTAAATCCTTAAAATTTGGCCCCTTTCTATATACAATTCTTAGATTTTCCCCTATTCTCTGTGTTATGTTTGAACCCTCTAATAGGATAGGCCAGTTCTTTTTTACAAATGTTCCTTAATATGGCAGTGTTCTGGTTAAAGGTCAAAACCAAGGCTTTTGAAAATTCAGATGTCACCCCTTCTTTTTCATTTTCCAATTGACTTTGGGTCCTGTCCTCCCTGCATATTATCTCATGTGGCTGATCTACAAACTGCTCAGGGGTGCAACAGTGGCTTAAAATAGGTTGGAAATGACCATTTGGTCTTTTTATAGCAACCTCTGAGATTAATTCATCCACAAGATCATAGGGATAGGCCCTACTAAGAAACATGGAGCACAAGGTGCTAACCTCTTCAATTAAAGTCGTTGTGCATGGTGACCATTTGGGCCACTCTGACAAGTTGTCCCTTTACAATCGACCTCTTTTGATGGTAAGAGTGAGAACTGCTGAAGTGCAAAAAGGAATTTGAGTATGTCACTTTACTATGAATCTTAGCAATATAGCAGGTGTTAGTAGTATTTTTAAGAAGGCAAATGTCAAGGTAATTGATGGAATGGGTGCTATAATCAAAGGTAAACTGCAGGAAAGCTGTAGTCTCATTGATATAATTCAAAAAGCTTTCCAACTCTATGAATGGTCCTTTCCATATGACACAGATGTCATCCTGGAATGGCTGGTAAAACTTAATATGGGGTAAAAGGTAGATGGAAACCCAAACTGCCTCTCCCAGTAAGTCATGACAACATTTTCAAAACCTCTGCCACATGGTGAGCCCATGGCCACATGGTTAGCCCTTACATTGTAAATAAAACTTGTTATCAAAGGAGATGTAGTTATTAATGAGAACTAACTCCAGAAGTTCCATGATGAGCCTACTAGTCTCATGGGCCACTTTATGTTTTAACAGCATCTCACTAACCCAATCCAGACCTACGTCTTGTGGCATGACCGTATAAAGGTCTTTGACATCTATAGTAACTAGGATCTCATTGGCATCATAAGAAACTGTGTTTACCTGGGCTAAAAAGCTCCATGAATCTTTACAGATCTGTGATTCCTTTACTGTGATTTTTTTCAATTCATAATCCACATACTGGGCACATGCTGACTTTATGGAATTCCTGCCATCCACAAGAGGGCTCATTGGGGGGGTTGTCCAAGCTGTTGTGGATTTTGGGAATACCAAAAAACACCGGTATTCTGGGTGTAATTATATTTAAGTAATTAAGCAGGTGAATATCTATTTTCCTTTTAAGGAACATGTCTGTTATTTGTGAATGAATCCTTTTATATCCCCCATTTAACTCATGCTGTGTGACTTCTTTGTATGTGTCAATACTTAAAACATCATACATTTTGTTTTGATACATTTCCAAACTCATAACTACCCCCCACCTTGTCAGGTTTCATCACTATTATACCATGACCCCCCATTAATATTCCAAAACATAGGTTCATAGGTTCATAGGTTCATACTAGGCTATCTGCCCTAGGGCATTTATAAGCCTAGCCAGAATGTGTTTGGCTTTCGCCACCCATTTTAAATTTATTTTGCTATGCCCTTTTTCGAGGTTAGTATACTGTGCCTCTATCTAACAGTGACACAGAAGTGATACGATCTCCCATCCACTCATCAAGATTCCTCTTGAAGAGAGTCAATGAGGGACTCTGCCTAACCTGGACTGGGATTTTATTCCAGAGTGAAGGGAGCCTCTGGGTTATGAATCTGTCCCTCCAGCATGTCCTATTTATTTCAGTGCTGAGGTTCAAGTCTCTCTCGATGGGATTTGGATTTTCTGAGGTGCAGCATGTCCATTAATTGCGGGTTGGACATGGCTTTATAGGCACAGATCGCCTCTGAACAGGCGGTATGCCACTGAGTAGAGCTGGAGTTTCTTTAACCGGGCAGCATATGGCATCTGTTTGAGCCCTTTGATCCTCTTGGTGAGGTACTTTTGGGGTCTTTCCAGTTGCTGCAGGTGTCTGGTAAGGTACATCCCAAAAGGAGCATTGTACTCAATTATGGGCCTGATGAGGGATGAGTAAAGAGACGATGACGTCCTAATCTAGATGTGAATCCCTTCATGATTAGGTGGGCTATATAAAATGTTTTTCTAACCACTTTGGCCACGTGGTTGTCAAATGAGAGATTGCTATCAACTTGGGTCCCCAGGTCCCTAATTACTTCTTCTGTACTTAATGGATTTCCACCTATGTGGTAATTTGTGGGCACTTTGTTTTTGCCAAAGGGGATGACTATACACTTTTTGGCATTTAGCTTGAGGCCATGGCACTGGCACCAGTTGTCTGTTTCTATGAGGCCCTTTTGGAGGATGCTTGTGTCGGCTGGAGAGTCGATTATTGCACC
Organism: Protopterus annectens; assembly: GCF_019279795.1. NCBI lineage: Eukaryota > Metazoa > Chordata > Ceratodontiformes > Protopteridae > Protopterus > Protopterus annectens. The sequence continues at coordinate 1,982,179,349 of NC_056737.1, forward strand.
CAGTTTGCAGTCATCTTGGCCTGTACCTCCGAGAAATATATACCGAACAAGAGAGGTCCCAGGACTGAGCCTTGTGGGACACCACTTGTAACTGGTTTGGAGTCTGACATGGCTCCAGCAATTCTAACCATGTGGGTTCTGTCCTTGAGCCAGTTTGCAATCCATCTAGTGACATAGGGGTTTATATTTAAGCTGGTGAGCTTATCTATAATGCCAAGTGGGTATTGTATCGAAGGCTTTTGAGGTCCAGGTAGGCTGTGTGGACCACCTTCCCAATGGCCTTGGTGACTGTTTCAAAGAAATCAACCAGGTTTAAGAGGCAGGATCTGCCCTTAACAAAGCCGAACTGGGTAGGATCCAGTGTTTGTAGGTCCCCAATATCTTTATTTATGAGGTCCATGATGATCCTTTCCATAGCTTTGCAGACCAAGCTAGTCAGGCTTATGGGACGATAGTTTCCAGGATCCGACGAGGCACCACCTTTATGGAGAGGGACCACTGTTGCTGTACGCCACTCTTTGGGCACATATCCTGTAGTAAGGCTGAGATTGAACAGTAGTTTTATGTTTGGGTTTAGCTCTTCTTTGAGTTCATGTAGGAGCCGGGACACCATCTGGTCCCATTGATGCTGTGTTTTTGCTTGAGCATCTGAGATGTCAGGGGCAGCACTCTGCTGGGATAGATATTTGCCCTTTGGTGGGAGGGGAGAAGTTTGCGCTGAACCTGTCAGCTAGGATGTTGGCAATGTCTGTGGGTTCGGTGTATTTTTGTCATTTTGGACTAATTCTGAGCATATCTGGGAATTACCACCCAGGTTCCTAACATAACTAAAGAAAGCCTTGTGATTATCCTTAGTATCCTGTGCAATTTTTCTCTCAAGCTGGCCTTAGACAATTTTATGTGTGCCCGTAGTTTTGCTAATACTGATCAGTGATGCCTTCCCTTTTGGGATTTTGCTTTTTCATTTAGTAGCTTCCTCCTTCTATTGTATAGTTTGTTTATGGCTGGGGTCCACCAGACAGGACGCCTGCCTTTGGAGGATTGGGTCTTGGTTTTATTTGGGATCGATGATCCATGCATTCCTGAAGGTGTTCATAATAAAGGATTCTGGTCTGGGCTGTATTTTCCACAGGCCCGGGGCTTTGAAGGATTCCACCTCAATTTTGAGGAGTAAAATTTGCTTTAGAGAAGTTTTTCACTGTGGTTTTCTGGGCAGGATGTGAATATCCAGTGAGATTAGTTTATGGTCTGATCTTACCAGTGAGGGACACACTTCTGGTCTGGAGCATAGAGTCCCCATGTTGGTGATGATCAGGTCCAGTATGTTTTCCCCTCTTGTGGGAGTGGTAACAAGTTGTTCCATAGCATTTGAGTTTATAAATTCTAGGAACCTTTGGGCTAGGGTGTTGGAGCTAGAGTAATGCTCCCAGTCTATGTTTGGGTAGTTGAAAATATAATGGTGTTTGGAGAGACCTTCATATTTTCCAGTGTTCTCAGGAAGGCCGAGTGGGGTTCCTGGGTTTGGGAGGGTGGTCTGTAGCAGGCTATAAACTGGAAGGCAGTTTTACCCACTGTTAGTTGCACATGGATAGTCTCTGATGCTTCGTGCTTTGCCACCAACCTGGAGGTGTGGGTATCTTTGATGAATATCGATACTCCCCTCCTTTTGTGGTTCGGTCCAAGTTTTGGGGCGAAAAGCATGGTATGAGGTAAAACCTGGTAGTGCTGGGGTGCTCTCGAGCCCTGAACCAGGTTTCTGTTACTGCACAGATATCGATGTTCTCCATGCTAAGGAGAGTTTCGTGCATCTTGAGGTTTAGACTTCTGGCGTTGAGTAGCATTACTCTTAGTTTCTTATCCTTGCGATACCTATGGAGGTGGGTTTGTCTTTTGAGCCTTGCCTAAAAAGGCACTATGGGGTAGCAAGAGCCTTTGCCAATATCCAAAAGCCCAGGGGTGACAGGTGCAAGCCGAACATCGTGGCTTGTCGAGCATATCATCCCAAGCTGACAGGCATTGGATCCCCTTTGAATGACACCAGTACTTAAGCCAATTGTTGAAATTGATCATCTTGTCTTCATATTGTGGCATCATTCTTGGTGAGGGTAAGATGCTACTCAAGGTCAGGGTCATGCCTGGGCTACATGCTCAGAGAGCTCCTTTATGTCTCTTTTCATGTAGTCCAGTCTCAGGTCATTCACACCAGCATGGACAATGACTGAGTCATATTTGTACTTGCCTTGGAGTGACCTGAGTGCTTGTGTTATGTGGCGGATCCTAGCACCCGACAGGCTGCTCACCGTGACCCTCTCCTTGTTCAGCCTGGTGAGCGGACGCCAGTGTGCCTGACGATAGAGTCACCTATTACAAGTGTATCAGGTGTGTTGTTTAGTCTTAAGGGCTGTGACTGTTTGGCACACTGGCTTTGTGAGATATGTGTTGCACGTGTTTTGTTTTGGGTAGCGGCTGCTTGGGTGTCTGCTTTGGAGGTCTCTGCTGCTTCAGCTCTTTATTTAGAGCCTCAGTATGTTTTGTGTGATTATGTGTTTGGTTTGCTGTCGTGGTAGGTCTATGTGAGACTGGAATTGTAGTGAGTATGGTTTCCTTCTCCTCCTGACTGGTTATGCCAGTACTGAGTTGAGAGAGCTTAGCCTCCAGTTTGGCTATATGGTTGCATCTCTCACATGTGTTGGAATTTGTTGGGAGGAGGAGAGGGTTGTCTGTGTACATGAGGCAGTTGTAACATTGCCTCAAGATTCCCAGATTCACCAGCTGGACCGGAGAGGAGATTGACAACTGACCTTTGGACATGCTAAAATAATATTGGGAATTCCTTAATAATTGAAAACCAGGGCCAGTGGGGAGTGAGGGTGTAGTGCTTTTAATTTTTAGTGCTGACTTATATAATTGCTTTAGTGAGCAAGTGCCAGGTAACTTAAGTGCAATGTGTTACAGGTAACTTAAATGCAAAACGACAAACAGTAACTTTCTTTCAAGTGAAATAAGGAAATAAGTACAGTAAGCAATGCAGATATCACTAGTGAGCCACAGAAGCTGAGAAGCGCGTATTAGGTGGAATTAGCGTTCCAGGGAAATAACAAGCAAACAAACAACAAGTATATAAACAAAGCTATATTCAGCAGGCCTGGATATAGTCTATGCTACAGCAAACAAGGTGTACCAATTTCAGTAAGATACAGTTCAAATATTCAGGCACTATAAACCTCTAACCAGAAATTCCCAGCTCAGAAGGGCAGAGTCCAGCCTCTTCTCCCACAAGAGTGCAGACCACGAACCCTCTTAATGTAAAATAACTGGCCTGAAAGCCTAAGTGCTTAAACCAGAACTAATACACTTTAAGAATAACAGACACTGGGCTCTCAATCAGCAGTTCCCAACTTAGAAGGATGAAAGCTACCTGTCCTGCCACCACAGTGCATGCCACAAACCTTCCTAATGTAAAACAACTGGTCTGGAGCCCAAGTGCTTAATCCAAAAGACTTAGAATGACAGCTAAACTTTAATCAAGTTACTACCAAGCAGTAATAAATACAATTGAATACTTTAGAGAATGCCTGGATTAGTGCTCAAGTTACACAAACAAAGCTAGATCCAGCAGGCCCGAATCCAGTCTATGCCACAGCAAACAAGGCGCACCAACTTCAGTAAGAAGCAGTTCAGATATGCATGCACTATAAGCCTTCAATCAGAAATTCCCAGCTCAGAAGGGCAGAGTCCAGCCTCTCCTCCCACAAGAGTGCAGACCACGAACCCTCTTAATGTAAAATAACTGGCCTGAAAGCCTCGTGCTTAAACCAGAATTAATACACTTTTAGAATAACAGACACTGAGCCCTCAATCAGCAGTTCCCAACCTAGAAGGATGTAAGCTACCTGTTCTGCCACTACAGTGCAGACCACAAACCCTCTCAGTGCAAAACAACGTGTTTAAACCAGAAGGCTTAGAATGAGTTACACCAAGCAGTAATAAATACAATTGAGTACTTTTAAGATGATGCAAAAGTTAAAAAGTAGGTAGAAACACAAGTACAGTAAAAGCAGATTCAATTTTTTTTTTTTTTTTTTTTCTGAACAAGTGCTGAGATCAAAGAAACAGATTTGAGTGCTGAAACTAGAAAACTGGCTAGTTATAGAGAAAAAAACTAAGCTAGAAGGCCTCCCTCCAACACAGAAGGGCCTGGGGGCTCACAAGCCTACAAATAGTCTATACCACTAAACAGGAAAGGCAGGAAACAAGCTTAAATTTTTTTTTTTTTTTTCTGTTTCCCAGATGCTCTCTTTGTACACAGTAGGAGTGCCTGAAATCAGAATATGATCTCACTGCACTCAGTTGAGTGAGCAAATGAGATGGGCCCAGAAGGATTATCCAAACACAAATTTACAAGAGGGGCGGGCAGCTGCAAGGCCACTAAGATTAACACCAAAACAAAAACAGGGACACCAAAACAAAAACAGGGAGGGTGGGTGGGACAAACTGCAGAGCAGAGTGAAAACTTCAGTTCAGCCAAATATTCCCTCTCACACAGCTGAAATCAACCCAAATACTGTAATTTTTTTTGAAAAAAAAGCAGATAAAGGTACTTAAATTCTCTTATACGTCCAGTGGAATATAGCAAGTTGTTAGCCGGCCAAAGCTGAGGTTTTTAAGCAGAAAATATTTCACACTGTACCACTTAAATAGGCAAGGACAGGAAATCAAAGAATGTGACTACCCCCACACCTGTAATTACTAGCAAATAACAAAATTCAGCAAACACTGACTAACTACCAGTTCAGTTAATATTTCTTCCAAACTGCAAAGCAGAGTGAAAACTTGCACTGATTGGCTTGAAAACTGATTGGCCAGCGTGCACATTGTAAATCGACTTATACTAATGGAAAAAGGTCCGGTCACCCGGACTTTTTCCATTAGTATAAGTCTTTTTTTAAAACACTGTCTCGCTATGTTAAAAGAGTTTAACATAGCGACACAGGTTTAAAAAAATCAACGGAGATCTTGCTTTCTCCGTCGCTTTTTTTTAAAACCTGTCTCGCTATGTTAAATGGGTTTAACATAGCGAGACAGCTTTAAAATAAGCAACAGAGATCTCCGTTGCTTATTTTAAAGCTGTCTCGCTATGTTAAACCCATTTAACATAGCGAGACAGGTTAAAACAGCGGAGAAAGCAAGATCTCCGTTACTATTTAAGCTATGTTAAATGGGTTTAACATGAGACATTTTAAAATAAGCAACGGACATCTCTGTTGCTTATTTTAAAGCTGTCTTGCTATGTTAAACCCATTTAACATAGCGAAACAGTAAAAAAGCAACGGAGATCTTGCTTTCCCCGTTGCTTTTGGCCACAGCTCTGATGTACTGTGTAGGCATGTGCAGTACATCAGAACTGCCGCGGATGCCAGACAGCTGTGGAAGGGCAGCAAAGAGGCATTATACAATGCCATTATTTAAGAAAAGTAATTGCTTCTTTTCTTAAATAATGTCATAGTATAATAGCAATATCCCACTTCTGGGTGTGGGTAATGCGGGATTTACCCACGGTTGTCTTTGTTTGGTACCAAAAGACGCCAACCGTGGGTAAATCCCACATTACCCACACCCAGGCGTGGGTTATTGCTATATTATTCTCTCATTTTGTAGGAGTTCCAAAGTGGCTTGTTCACTTTCATTTAAACTGCCCTTTAAATGTCTTCTCCTAATATTGTGTAAGTTCTTAATATCTAATTCACATAATCTTTCATACGTGACAAAGTTGGGGTGTAGTGGTGGGTTATAAGAAGAACTGATATTCCATGTATTGTCAAGCACTCTTTGCGAATTGTGTTATACAATAGAGCAAAGTTAACATTCCTTAAAAACAACTTCAAGTCAATAATTCTGGTTGTGAAATCAAAACATTTTGCTGGTACAAACGTCATGTCTTTAGATAACAAGTCAGCTGCCTCAGTGTTAATTATGACTTCAGAATAATTATAAACTTTAAAGTCCTTTTGTGTGTTACAAATGATGGAATAGGAATCATTTTCACTTGATTCATGGCCTATTTCATTCTCATTGTACAATGCATGAAGTTCTGTTGAATAATTGGATACTTCTAGTGTTTGCATTATGTCCTCCAATTTTTCATCTTGGGCTTGGCTCCTTCAAAAAACATACATTGGACCCCCCCCCCCCCTGTACACCCTGCTTGCCTTGAGAGTAATATTTGTTCTTAATTCTCTCAGACCTTCATAAATCAGGGTACTCTGATTCATAATTGGGGGGCTCTCCACCTTCTTCTATTTCAACTTCCAGTTGTGGTTCAATATTGTAGTTGCATTTATAGGGATGGCTGTATTCACTAGTATCGAAATGCTTACATTTATACTGAGAGCCAGGTGGTTTACGGTAGGCAAGCCCATTAGCATATTAGTTCAAGTCTGTCTGTTTTATTACTTTTTCCTTTTTTGAGCTTGTTTATATACTGGTCAATACTAGTGAAAATTATCTTATATTCATACTTAAAGTGTTCATATGCCATGTCTTCCTGTATGCTCCTGTATAAGATGGCCAATGCATTACTTAAAGAGTTGATTTCTTTGTCATTATATTTAATTAAAAGCTCTAGCAGTTCGAATCTGAACCTATCGAACAATTGAAGTAAATAAAGGGGCAGAGGGGAGTCAAGAATAAGGCCTGTGGGGTACTTCCACAGTCACAAACCTTTAGGGATGATTTTTAACCTTAAACATTCCCTAAGGTATGCATTGCCTAACTCTAATTTCTTGCATCTCAAAAGCTTTTTGTCATAATCATTAATCTTACCCTCTGTGGAAGGTGTCATTTGTTGGTTAACAGCTGAAAAAGAAATAGTGGCTTCCAGCCAATCCTGGAGTTATGCAATGCCCTTCTTTGAAGTCCTAGCCATTGCATCTACATGATTATTCACCGCAGACCTTCCTTCTAGCCTATTTGCATTGATTACTGGAGGTTGTAGCTGATTTCCACCTGGATAATGCAATAAATCACTCTGAAGTGGTGGGTGAGTCTACGTTGGCTAAACACTGCGGTGTGTTAGCAAAAACTGTTGATGGAGCAAGAGCTTCACCCTGTGGTTTAATGATGGAATTGGATCCAAAAGTGTTTGATTCCCCTAAACGATCATATAACAAACACATCTATTCTCTGTGACAGCTGAAGGATTAAAGCTGTTAAGTTTCCAATACTGCTGTCACTAGATACCAAAGGTTCTTGTACATTTTCCTGTGTAGGATTAGCTGAGGAAACGTCCAAAAGACTGCCAGACACCATACTGATGCAAACAAGCCAAAAACTCACAAAACTGAATAAAAATATCCCAAAGGCAGTCAATGAATGTAGAAACAGCTTGAAGAACAACTGTAAACTGTATACAAGTACTCAAAAGGTGCAAGCACCACTTTAATACATAAAGCAATAAATTCTGGTTAGTCCTAGCAAAGCATATCACCAACAATGAAGGGCATATTTTCTATTACATGGCTATAGATCATGTAATTATTGATGACAATAAACAATGGGCACTGATGTTAGAAATCAGTGAACTTAAATGGCAGATTTAGCTACAGGCTGACAGTTGGCCAGGTATAAATAAGATAAGTTCCATCTCCCCCATTTTGAAGTTAAAAGCACTGGAAAGGAAAAAAGTCCAAGTGAACACATAGTAATGGGGATATATATATATATATATATATATATATATATATATATATATATATATATATATATATATATATATATATATATATATATACATATGAAAAATACATAGGTCATAAATAGATTATACAAAAGTGTAAGCAATAATTATGAGAACGTTAAAAATATGTTTTTGCTTTTATAGCTTGTTTTTAAAAAGTAAATTAATTATGCATTCGTGTATGCAACATTTTAGCAACCCATTGTGTTTTTTTAATGTTAAGTAAGTGTATAGATTCATTGTGTAGCGGTTTCCTTACAGCATTCGATTAGTTAATGTGTGAGCTATTTTAAATTCAGCATCAATGTGTGGCAACCAATGAGAATGGATGGTAAAGCATAAAGGAAGTGACATTTGTGAACTTTGTTTGTCTGATGAAGTTTTACACATTGTGAAACAAAAGAGCTAATCCGTTTTTTATTGTTTTATGTATTAACCTTTTGATTACTTGTATACAGTTTACAGTCATTCTTCAAGCTGTTTCTACATTCGTTGACTGCCTTTGGTTTTTTTTAATAAACACATTCTTGATTTGTTCCTTAAGGTAACTCTTAAATTCTTTTAATTTTATCATATATATTGGGATTCTTTCAATATTCTTTTAAAGGCCTTTACAATTTTCTATTATTTTTTATTAAAATTAAATAAAAATTAAATTTAAATTAAAAAAATATATATTAAATTTAAAACAATTTTTATTAAATTATTTACAACTTTTCTATTAAAGAAAAGAAAATGCCTTTACAAATGTACTAAACTCCATCAATTGGTCTTTCCTTAAATACTTACCACTAGATGATGCAATTGAACAACACTGCATAACCTTGTAAAGAAACAGGTTAATTTAGACAAAAAACTGTTCTCTGCAAAGCCACAAGATCAGCACAAATTCAGTCTAAACACCTTCTGGCACACTATCAAAAAATACTAAACCCAGGAAGTCAGTCCTCACCCCGACCATCTTGAGTTAGTACCTCCCTGACAAAGCAACTCAATTTAAGTTTTGCCTTATTGATGGCATAGCTTCCACCTCTAACAAATTCCCTCCATCTCCTCTACCCTCTATAAGCCTCCTACTAGCTGTCACTTCACATTTTCCCTTTAACCAGTTTCTACTTCCTTTATCAAATCCCTCCTATGCAAGCTCAGGCTATGTTCTACCTCTGCAAACAATCTTCTTAATGGATTTCTAAAAATGTCTTCTGACTCAGTTGCCTACTCTGTCTCAATAATTATTAATAGATCCAGCAAGGAGTCTTACATCCACTCCCTGTGGAAAAAACAAACCTTCTTCCTTCTTTTCCACAAAGGTGGCACCTCCACAAAAATATCTAACTATAGGCCAATTGCTATTCTTTCACCACTATCAAAAATTCTAGAAAAATGTATCTTCAATATCTACTTGACAATAATTTTCTCTCTCCCAACCAACATGGATTCAGACTTTTATGTATCGATGTACATACATTCGCATTTTAGATCTTTTGGGTTTCTAGTATGTAAAAAAACAAGCCACCATAATTCAGTATGCTGATGACTCTATATTAATCTGCTCTGCCAAGACTCTCTCTCATCTACAGAGTTAAATGGAAAGAGTCATTCAATTCTGTTGAGTTTTGGCTCACCAACAACCATTTACTACTTAAACCCCCCCAAGAAAACTACACCTACTATTTTTACCAAAACACTTTTCTCCAGACGCCTCTAACTTTGCTATTACTTCTCTGAACAATACTTTATTCAATGTAGTTTCACATACAAAATTGTTAGGTGTAACCATTGACAACAGTCTTAAGCTTGGCCTACATATCAGCAACATCATAAAAAAACTAATTGAAAGTTGGGCATGATGTATAGGGCTAAGAAATTTATCTCCAACTCCACGAGAGTAACCCTTGCCACCTCCTATCTCTTACCCTCCCTTCTATATGCTTCACCTATCTTAACCAATCTTCACTCTTCCCTCAAAGTAAAACTTACTCAATTTATAATAAAATAGCTAAATCTGCCACAGGGCAGGCCCACTACTCTCACCATTGTTCTGCTATCAAGTTGCTAAATTGGTTTGAACTACCCCACCTTCTTACCTTTAATCAACTAACATTAACTCACAAATTACTGTACAACTCCTCATTTTTGCAAACTATATCATCACTACTCAACACTATATTCCATCTCATGTCCTACACTCCTGTCACAAGTATCTACTATCTATTTATGGGAAAGACCTAACAGAGTTAGTATGGACTCTCACTGTGTTGACAAATCATGGAATAGCATTCCAGAAGGAATCAGACTTATACCCCACTACTATTCCTTCAAGTCTAGGCTGAAAGAACATCTAACCAATAACTGGATCTGCCCATGCTCCCCGCCATCTTAGTGATGCTCCCCGCCATCTTAGTACTCTTTTCATTTCCCTTCTTCCACACTCTTACTAGACTTTCTCTTGATATACCCTACTTCCCTTCCTGCTTTACCTACTTTCTAGCCTAATCTCTCTTTAATTCCTTAACATTCTAATGTCCTTTCTTTATATTCTAACCTTTTTCTATCTTAGAATTTGACTGAATTTGCTATCTAGTTTTCCTGCCAGAAAAAGTATATGGCTTTTATGACCTATTACTTATTCTGTTACATATTTTTCATGCATCATTATGTAACATGCACCTTAGGAACTCTGTTCTACTTTGTATATATAATGTATGGTCAACTTTATTGCTTGTCTTTACATTTTGAATATCTTTCTTTTATTGTATTTCACATATTGTACTACTTTGTTATTGTCTTAATATTTGTAACAATTGCTCAATTTTTTTAATTCTGTTTGTGTACTGCCGAGCTTTTCTCTCCAGACCTCCACTGAAGATGGGCTCATACCCAGCCAGACTTTCCCAGTAAACAAACGTCAAATCAATAAATAAATAAATAAATTCTATAAATAAGCTGAAATTTGCTTATATCCATTAATATGTTAATACTTAGTACATTATGATCAGATATAAGGCAAGGAATAGTTGTAAAATAATTCACTTTATTAAATAAATCTATATAGGCATAAATCCTATCCATTCTAGTTTGCGTCCCATGCCCATAAAAATAATGAGTGAAGATCAATTACTTATCTTCTAGTTTTACTATTAAGTCAACACAATTATTATTATCCAACTATATGGTGCTTTAGCTAATGCCAATACTTTAGCTTTCTTTTGTTCACTTGTATCTTCTATAATAGATATGCAGTTAAAATCCCCTGCTAAAATGAATCTACCATTCCACTGACTTTGTAATAAGTTTAAATGATCTTCAGCCACTCTTGCATGAATTATAGGGATCCAGTAAAATTAGCAACTGTATAAAGTTTGCCATTATATTTAGTTATTACAAATGTGTAGATTCTTTTGGGATCATTAATGGATTTCATGACCTTAGGCATTACAGTAAATATTCTCCAAAGTATATCTTTATGTATCAAGTAATTAAATTGCAAGAATATGATGTCTCCTCCACTTAATTTTAGATATAGGTTTATAGGTTCATATGTTGGTACTAGGCTATCAGCCCTAGGGCCTATACAAGCCTAGCCATAACAATTCCCTGGCTATTTCTTCCCACACTATTTACTTCCCTGGACCCCTGTCTAGCAGGGCGACTGATGTGATACCTGGGGTGAATTTCCTATCTCCCATCCAATCATCAAGGTTTCTTTAGAAAAGGGCCAAAAAGGCACTCTGCTTGACATGTTTGGGCAGTCTATTCCAGTGTCTAGGGAGTCTCTGGGTCAGGAACCTATCCCTCCAGCATGTTTTGTTCATTGTGATGACAAGGTTTAGATGCCTGGAGCATGTGTCTCTGAGGAATTGGGATTTCTTTAAGTGTAGCATGTCCAACAGCACTGGGTTTGACATGGCCTTGTATGTTAAGCAGAGATTGCTTCTGAGTAGACAATATGCGACAGAGTATAGGTGGAATTTTTTTAGATTATCAGCATAGGGCATCTGCTTTAGGCCTGTGATTCTTTTAGTGAGGTATTTCTGTGCCCTTTCCAGTTGTTGCAGATGTCTTGAGAGGTACATACCAAACGGGGCATTGTATTCTATAATGGGTCTAATGAGGGATGAGTACAGTGGGACAATGACCTCCTTTTTTCTGGATGAAAAGCCCATAGTGATGAGGTGTGCCACATAGAAGGATTTCCTGACTGTTGTGGTGATGTGGTTATCGAAGGTGAGACCATTGTCCACCTGTGTCCCTAAGTCTCTTATCATACTTTTGGTGTTTAGTGTACTACCACCTATGTGGTAATTCATGGGTACATGTTTTTTCCCAAAAGGAATAATTATACATTTCTTGGCATTGAGCTTAAGCCCATGGCTCTGGCACCAAGCATCTGTTTCTGTAAGGCCCTTTTGTAGAATATCCACATCATTTGGGGATTCAATAATGGCTCCCAGTTTGCAGTCATTTACGAATTTTGTTAGCCAGAGTCCTTTAGCGCTGGCCTGTACTTCAGAGAAGTAGATGCCAAGCAAGAGTGGTCCCAGGACTGAACCCTGAGGTACTCCACTTGCACTTGTCTGGAGCTGGATTTGGAGTCGGCTACTTTTACAGTGTGGGTTCTGTCAGTACGCCAGTTGGCAACCCATCGAGTGACATAGGGATTAATGCCCAGCTTAGTAAGTTTATCTATGATTCCAGAGTAGGGGATGGTGTTGAAGGCCTTAGCAAGGTCCAGATAGGCTGTGTGGACCACCTTACCCTTGTCCACAGCTCTGGAGACTGATTTGAAGAAGTCTATCAGGTTCAGGAGACAAGATCGGCCCTTCTTGAACCCAAACTGTGTGGGTCAAGTGTTTGAAGGTTGCCATTGTCTTTGTTTATAAGTTCCATGATAATATGTTCCGTGGCCTTGCAGATCAGGCTCTTCAGACTGATGGGGCAGTAGTTTCTGGGATCCAAGGTGGATCTCCCCTTGTGGAGTGGGATAACTGTAGCTGTGCGCCACTCAGTGGGCATGAAGCCTGAGGTGAGGCTATGATTAAACGTGACACTTAGGTGAGGTGCCAGTTCATTTTGTAGTTCATGTAGTACACAGCTTGGGATGTCATCTGGTCCCATGAATGCTACATTCTTAGCTTTGGAGAGTGTGTGTTTTACCTGTGTGGTCATTATTACCAGAATTTGGCAATCTTTCGGTATTGAGATGGGCCCTTTAGGAGGTGAGAGGGGGTAAAGTTTGCACTGAATTGATCTGCCAGGATATTGGCAATATCCTTGGGATCAGTATATTTAATGCCATTCTGTTGTATCTCATAGCAGATCTGAGCATTGCCATTTAGATTCTTGACATAGCTATAGAATACCTTGTGGTTGTCTTAAGAATCTTTGGCAATTTTATTTTTGTAACTAGCTTTGGAGGATTTTATGAGGAATCTCAGCTTCTTACAGAGACTGGTAAGGGAGTTTTTTGCATCTTGGGATTTTCCTCTTTTCTGCAACAGTTTCTTCCTTTTGTTTAAAATTTGTTTATGGCAAGGGACCATCATATTGGCTTCCTTTTTTTGGAGGAGAGCATCTTGGTTCTATTGGGGATGGCATGCTTCATGCACTAGTGGATGTGCTTGTACAGTGCCTTAGTGTAGGATTCAGCAGTCGAACATTCAGTTCCTGTCTGCATGGGTGTCATGAAGTTTGTCACTTCTGACTTGAGTAGCATGAATTTGTCTTTGGAGAAGTTATTTACAGAGGTTTCCTTACTGGGGGGTGGGTGTGGGATGTGGATGTCAAGGGTAATTAGCTTATGGTCAGACCTGACCAATGAGGGGGTGACCATAGGTGTGGAGCATCAATTTCCCATGTTGGTAATGACCAGATCTTGGATATTGGAGCCCCTGGTGGGACTAAAGATTAGTTGATCCAGGGCATTGGAATTTATGAATTCCAAGAACCGTTAGGCAAAGGTGTTGGTACATGAGTAGTTTTCCCAGTTAATGGCAGGGTAGTTGAAATCACCAAGTATTAGGGTGTTTGGTTGTATCATAATATTTTCCAGTATGTTTAGAAAGGTGTAGTGAGAATCGTGGGGCATGGTGGGAGATCTGTAGCAAGCTGCAATTTGGATTGCAGTCTTACCTAGGGTTAGTTGCACCTGGAGAATTTCAGATGCATTGTGTTAGGCAACTAGCCTGGTGTTGTGAATATCCTTGGTGAATATGGACAGTCATCCACCTTTAGTGTTTTGGTCCAGGTTTGGTGGCCAAAAAGTGTGGTAAGAGTTGCAGCCTGGTGTTGCAGGAGTGCTCTCTGAAAACTTGAACCAGGTTTCAGTTACTGCACAGATATCGATGTTCTCCATTTTTAGAAGTGCCTCGAGAGAGTGCATTTTGAGGTTTAGACTTCTAGCATTGAGTAGCATTACTTTCAGATTTTGCATGCTTGTACCTGTTATGGTGGTGGCTTTGTCCTTTTAACTTTGCCTAAAAAAAGCACTATAGGGGTGGCAAGAGCCTTAGCCAGTTACCTGAATTCCAGGGGTGACAGGTGCAGACCATCTCTGGCAAAAAATCGTGATCTGTCGATCATGTCATCCCAGGCAGACAGATACTGGATCCCCTTTGAATGACACCAGAAGCTTAGCCAATTGTTGAAGTCAATCATTTTGTCCTTATACTGTGGTATCATTCTGAGCAAAGGCAGGATGCTACTCAGAGCTAGGGTCATGCCTGCCTGGGCCACATGATCTGAGAGCTCTTCCATGTCTCTTTTCATGTAGTCCAGGGAGGTACATCTCAAGTCATTCACTCCAACATGGACAATGACAGAGTCATATTTGTACTTGTTGTGGAGTGACTTGAGTGCATGCTTTATGTGGCAGATACTGGCACCTGACAGGCAGATTACTATAATTTTCTCCTTGTTCAGCCTGGTGAGTGGGAGATCAGTGTGTCTGACTATAGAGTCACCTATGACTAAAGTGTTGGGTATGTTGTCTTGCCTTAGATGCTGTTGTTGGGTGGCACACTGGTGTTGTGAGCTATGTGACACTTTGGTTGTGACTGGTGTTTGTTTGCATTTCAGCTTAAGAGACCCTTGTTGCTTGGGCAGGTTAATGTTAAGGATCTCCACATATTTGGGTTTAGTGTTGCTATGTGTGGGTGCTGGTCATGTGGGTTTAAAAGGGCTATGTGTTGCTTGAGGTGTAGTGTGGTATTAACCTTCTCCTCTTGACTGTCTAGCACAATCTTGGGTGGAGAGAGAGCTTTGCTTCCGGTTTGGCTATGTAAGTGCATCTCTGCCAGGTTGTAGTGTTGGGTGGTAGGAGGAGAGGGATGTCTGTGTACATGAGGCAATTGCTGCATTGCCCCAGTATGCCCAGATTCACCAGGTGGACAGGAAAACTCATCGGAAGCTGACCCTTGGACATGCCTGGTTTGGTGCTTTTTTTCTTGTAATGTACATGAGCTGTTTTCCCTTACCTTAGCAAGGTATTTTGCAATTATAGGCAGTTTAGTGCCTAAGATTAATTTCTCCTTATTAACAAGGAGAGTTGAGTGCTTGTATCAGTTTATGACTTCCTAGTGCTTTCCAGCAGGTTTTAAAGCAAGTGCTAGTCATAGGGATGCTTAAAGGTAAGATGAAAAAATGGTTTATCCTAAACACTGCAGTGTGCACTAGAGGAGTTAGATGTGAAATTAGGTAACTTAAGTTATACCTGTCTAAAAGGTTAAGTTTCAGTGGAGAGTCACTATTTTTAAAACAGCAAGATAGATTGAAAGGGGGTGGTCACTTTTGTATTCTGGTACTATGGAATACAGTAGGATGGCCAATAAATTTAAATAGTTGAAGGGGAGTGATTTCACAAAATGATAATTTTGTGCTTACTCACACAAGCCAGTAAAAATAGAGAGGACATGAGATATATGGTCAAATTAACATAAGGGGAAGGCAACTAGAAAGACAGTGGTGTTTAAGAACACTACAGTAACCAGGTGGGAGGGTGGGGAAAAATTCTGCCTGACTCACAAGAGACAGAGCTGTGGTCTCTTTTCAAGTTTTAATACGCAGTTAAAAGCAAAATGCAAGTAAAACACAAGGTAAATAAAACAAATCACAGTATTCAAAATAGAAAAAGGCAATAAAGTAATACAACAAATAAAAAGCAAACTAACCCTTCCCTCACAGCAAAGTGTAGCAGAGTTTGGGTGAGCCTTTCTAGTAAATCTCTGAAATGTTTTATTTTACCCCTTAGTATCTCATTAAGGATTTCCTTTTTGCATTATTTATTCCATTTACATTGATAGATAATAGATTGAATCTATCCATACTGTCTATTTAAAAAAGTTATTTTAAAAATATGATGCATCTATCCACCATATTAATTTAACTATGTATAAGACTGTAATGCATTCCTCTGTCAGTACCTTAACATTCCACATTTTTAATTATTCCTTTCTACAAACTAAATTACTAAAACTTGCAAATAAAAACAAAGACAAGTCTACAACTATAACTATATATAACTATATATATATATATATATATATATATATATATATATATATATATATATATATATATATATATATATACATATATATATATATATATATATATATATATATATATATATATATAGTTAATAAAACACAACCTACCATGGATATCAAAGTTCCTAGTTTGCCTATCATACCGACATACTATAGCATCTCGATACCTACCAATACCTAAAAATTCATAAAAAAATTATTCAAAAGCACTGTGTGTTACAAATTATTAATATATATATATATATATATATATAAAGTCAAAAATAAAAAGATACTATTAATTTATTTATATATTTGCCAGTTAAGACTATTCCCTTATTACTACATAAATGTTGAATAACCCTCTTCTATTAATAACAAATATTAAATAATCCAACAAACAGTGTAATATATACCTATTTGTGCAATAGTAGTTTAAATTATCCATGAAATATTCCTAAATTATTCATTCATTTATTCATTCATTCATTCAACATTATTATAACTAAGTCACTAAATAAATAAATAAGTATAATAGAGTGGGACCTGAAGAGATAAAGGCACCTGTAAAAATATAGGTGACAGGTAATCTTATCATACTAAACTATAATACAAAAGGGAAAACAGTGCACATTTATATATTTATTATGGTAAAAAATAAACACATATTTTATAGATCTAACAAAAGCTCTGAATTAATTTTTAAAGTACAAGTGTATATATGGCAGAATTGTGTAACACTCTTAACATGACAAATCCTGAAATGTTTAAAAATCATGTTGCTTATTAAACTACTTCACAAAAATGTGTACATTACTGAGGTTGAAGACAATGTCTTACTATTTCTATAGAGTCAAAAATATTTGCAGTATATATTGTATTCAGAAATTATAATGTGGTCAAGGAAAACCCATTCTCCCTTCCTGGATTCAAACATACTGAAAAACCTGCTTCACTTTTTATCAAAATGGATGGACTGATTCATCAATAAAGCACTCAAAATTCAGCTTTGACTTAAGAAATGAGTTATTTCACATAGTCTTAGTGAATCTAACATCCAACATGTAAAAAGTTTCAAAGTTCACATGACCAAGCTTCAAATTTCAGCTTTTAGATTATTTTCAAATATTTTATATGATTTTCAATGTAAATTTTATATAATCTTGTACATTCACATTTCTGCTATTTGCAGGTATATGTAATTGTTACCTTTCTTAAAAGCATTTTTAAATATATTTTTTCTGTCTTATTTTCCCACTAATATTCTACTTTATTCTATATATCTTGTATTTCTAAAATCTCCCATCAAAAAGCTATTTAATCATCAGCTCTTTGTTAAAAATTATAGTATGTGTATATAGTTCTTAACTTACCGATACTGCTATTTTATTGCATATTAATATTTAATTCCTTGTGCATTTGCATGTTATTCATAAGATGTTTAATCTTCTTATTAATTCTAGTGTTGCAATCAGTCTTGACTCTATATAAAAGAATTCTTGTTTAATTTGAATGTGTGTGTTTTAGCCATTGTGAACTGCTTTTCTGATTTATCATCCTGACATCAGAATTTGATTACAGTATATAAAAATGACAACTCACAGCACACAGCAGCTGCTAATTTTCTCTGTAAGTTTCTCATTTGCCTCAGTTCTTTCAAGCTGTTCTAATCTGTAACAAGCATCTAACTTTACCTCTATCCAGTAATATGTTTGGTGAGAATTAATACTACTACAAGATAACATATTAACATTCAGCAAAATGTAAGCAAATTATATGTTGGCAACAGCTCAGACATTACTATAGGTTTTGTTTTGCCAATTCATTTCTAAGACAAGAAAAAAAAGATGCTACTTTGGATAGATTTCTCACATATATCCTTGAAAAAAAGAAGGAAAAAGAAAATTCCTCTCTGTTTTCACAGACATCACCGATGAACTGACCTAGATTTTCTTCAGAACAGCTAAAGGGTGGAAGAATCCATCATTCTGACACAAATGGAATATTATTTTGCTCTCAAGCTTTCTTTAAGTGTAACTTGCTTCGTAAATGACCTGTGGAAGGAATGTATTAGAAAGGAGCAAAGAAAACAAAATCATCAGCACTTTAACCTTTCTAATTAGCATATTATTTAGATTTGACATTCGGTTAACCCAGCAATGCACATACTAAGGAAAGTTGAAGAAATAAAATAAAATTCTTAACTTATATATTCTTAAAGTTACCTATTTTATTGCTTATAATTTATTGGCATTCTCTTACAGGAAGTATTTGTTTAACATTTAGGAATACAATTATAAGTGTAGTTAAATTAAATATATTAAGTCGTTCACTGTAAATACAGTAAAACAGTAAAATTAGCCATTTATATTCCTCATCATATGAAAAGTGTTTTAGCTTAAAATATAAATAGATACGTACATATGTTTTGCAACTTCAAGGGCATTATAAACATTTTACTTAAAGGCCAAATCTATTGTTTCAGAAAATAAAAGTCCTGCAATCAGAGAATAAAAGTCAGTTGTTTTTAAGCCTTTTAATTTTAGAAACAATTTTCCAGGAATTCAGCTCACTCAGTCTGTTGAGGGATATACTGCTCCACTCCATTTCTTCATTATAATTAAGGATTTTATTGCTGTTAACAAAAGTTGATGCCTCCTCCATTGTTATAAATATTTTGGTTTCATCAGAAAGAAATAGTTTGATCTTTGCAGGAAACTCAACAGTGGCTTTAATGTTGTTCTTTTTAAGTTCCTTGATCAGAGGTAAGCAGGGTTTCTTTTTACTCATTACTTTACTGAAATAATCATTGTCAAATCTGACTACATTTTCTATTTTAATGGGTGTTCTGGACCATGCTGTTTTTAAAATATTATCTTTTTCTAAGATAGACATAAATGAAGGTGCCCTCAGGGATCTATATGCCCTTGCAATTCCAAAAGATAACGTTTCAGGTAGAGTTAATGTTTCATGTAACCAAGTTGTTGAGAAGTTTATTACATTGTCTCCCTCATACTTTCCAGGAATACCATACATTCTATTTTGATTTCATCTTAGTCTGTTTTCTAAATCATCAACTTTTTCTATGAGCCAGTTATTTTGTTTTAAAAGAAAATATGTCTGAAACTCATTCTTTCTTCATGATCATTTAAAGCATCTTCCATACTGCTAATTTGTGCATTTTGTTGTTTCATAAGAATTTCTAAATGTCCCATCATCTTTGTAGTCTTTTTTTTTAAATGTTCTAGTTTTGTATCCAGTTTGTCTATGCTATTTTAAGTAATACACCCCGCATACTAGATATTAGTGACTGTATGTCTTTTTTTAACACACGAATCCTGAGTATCATTTCTTGTGATTCATGTTGAAGTCTCTTCCCTCTTAATCAAGCAGTTGAAATTTTGACAAAAAAGGTATAGCTTTTGAAGGACTTATAGCTATAAATCTTTTATCTAACTATTAGGGAATAAAATTAGCTAACACATATCTCCAAGTTTTAATTTTTTTTTATTTTATATTTTATGTCAGAGAAAGTTTTTCAGTCACAGAGGTTTCACCAATTGTTGCTCTTAGTTAGCCATCTTTGCCACACTCCCAAACACAATACTTCATTTAGAGTACCTTTCCTTTCCTTATTCATTTATTTACTTGGTTTGAAATTATATTCAACTGGTGATCACACAGCATCATTAAAAATGCATTTCATCATTGTCCTTTATCACAGAATCAAAATGGTTCCGTCTTTTTACATTGCATTGCTGACCAGCACTGTCTTTATTATTTATTTGCATTTGATTACTAGGAAAATGTGACTGCATGAGAAAAAAAATCAGTGAAGATTCATGAAGAAAGTTCCATTAAATAAAACAGTTATAAACTTAACATTTTATTGAAAGCTGTTTGCTTATGTTGAGCTAGCTTCTGGCAGCATAGGTTGGCAGATGGAATTTGGAAGAGTTGATGGTAATTGACATAGGCTGGCAGATGGCATCTGGAAGAGTTTATTGTATTTGCTTTATTTGTATGTATGGTATGATCCCAGTTATTTTCACTAGGGGTAACCTATAATTACTGGCTATGAGATGGGTAATGTCAATCTAACACCAATCAGGATATGTTAATTCAAGCACCAAAAAGGAAATTGGCTATGCTTATATGACCTGCAAGGGCAGCTAGCCTTGTACTTACCTATATATCTATGAAATAAGACTGCTTTTCTTGTATTTCAGCTTCAGCTTGCTTTACTCTGTGAGATAAGGATTCTCTTCAAGGTAGGCAGTGGCAACATACATGTAGTTCCTTTTGAATATCACCCATCACTTAATGTATTTCTTATTCTGAATAAGACCTCAGTCAGTTCCATATGATTAAAAAGAATTTTAAGGTAAATGAGTCCTCTTACCATTTATGCCTTGCTAGTACCCACCCTTAGGCCACACCCACTTTCTTTAGGGAAAACTTATCCAGTTCGGCCTGGGTTAAAATTGACAATAATATTTTTATATTTAACCAAGCCATATACTTACAAAAGTAAAAACAAACCATATACTTACAAAAGGAAGGAGTAGCTATGGGCACCTCCAGTGCCAATAGATACTCCAATATGGTTATGTCGAGATGGAAGGAGACTAGTCTCTTTAAGTCCCATATGAAACAGTTAATTTCTTCTTACAGGCATTTTGTGGATGACCTGCTCATAGTATGGACAGGCACAATTAATGACCTTAAAATGTTACTTGACTATAGGAAATCTAGTACTATTTTTTAAGGTTTGCCATGGTTTATTCACCCTTACAGGTAAATTTACTTGATATTAGAGTTATTAGGGATGCCAAGGGGAACTTGACTACACAGACTTTTAGAAAAGATTGCCATAGGAACACATATTTGCACAGAATGAGCATGCGCACTATGCACGTATTTAACAATATAGTGAAAGGCCAAGTATTAAGGGCATCTAGGTTAAATGTTGAAGATACTCCATTTTAAATGAATTAGACCTCTTAAGTGAGAAATTTATCGAAATTTATTGAAAGGGCCTATGATGCTAGACATGTAAACAGTATTCTACCAAGGTCTCTATGTTAAGGGACATGAAGAAAAAACTTATTTCTCAGACAGAGTGGTTGAAATAGCCAATATAGTTAGTAGTAAAAAAGCTGAGACAAAAACCAAGCTGTATATGCCCTTGTTTTACTGAAGTAATGTTAAACAGGTAACAGATATTTATAAGAAGTACTGGTACATATTAATTATGGATGACAATATCAGAGAGATAGTGGGTGACACACCTGGTTTTGCATACAACTAGAATAAAAATAACCTTAAGAGGCTTCTATGTTACCCTAAACTTGACATGCCTCCACATATACCCAGTAGGGACTCTGGTATGATACACTGTGGCTAGTGTAATTATTGTGAATTACTTGACCTATCTGGGATCTTTGTACATCCTCATGCTAGGAAAGAATTCAAGTTTAATGTTTGGGCTGGTTGTGATACCTGTCATCTGGTCTATCTGGCTTGTTATATGGAATCAAGGCAGAACAAGGTGATTGCTGGAAAGCTGCAATAAAGCTCCAATATAATGAAGAAAAAAAGCCCAATGCTAAGAAACTCCATTATTAAAACAACAAAGCTTTTGGGTCTACACCCTTTATCAATGTAAATATTTACATTGAGAAAGGGTGTAGACCCAAAAGCTTTGTTGTTTTAATAAAAAAGTTTCTTAACGTTGTTTTTTTTTTGTTCAGTTTGTTGTATGGAGTGACACTCATTTTTATGTTGGAAAACCTGATAGGCACCTTAAGGATAGGCTAAGGGAACATGTCTATAATATCAGAAATAGTATCTGCACCAATACCTTGGCCAAGCATGTTGTCCTTCATGGATCTTCACACTCTTCTGAATTTATGGTGCTACAGCTTATTAGTCCCAATGAGGAAAGGGTGATTTGGTGAATAAGACTGAGACATCTGAAAGTAAATGGATTATTAGGCTAAGGGCAGACTGTGGCAAGCGGCAAAATACAGCTTATTAGTCCCAGTGAGCAAAGGGGTGATTTGGTAAATAAGACTGAGACATCAGAAAATAAATGGATTATTAGGCTAAGGGCAGACTGTGGCAAGCGACAAAATACAGCTTATTAGTCCCAGTGAGCAAAGGGGTGATTTGGTAAATAAGACCGAGACATCAGAAAATAAATGGATTATTAAGCTAGGGGTGGATTGTGGCAAGAGGCTTAATGATAAAGATCCCCTGAAACCGATTTTAGTTGATAGGAGTTTGAAGTAAATTATTTCTGTGTATAATAATCCATGTTTTTATTTGTTTATGATGTCATGTTTTTATTTTTTACTGGTTACTTGTTTCTAATTAACTGTTTATGGATAGCTTATATTGACTATTTCTTTAAAAGCTACTCATAATTGTGATGAAATGCTGATGTTTTAATGACTGTGAAGTTTTTATTGGGCTATGCCATTTAGTTATACCTATACAAATGTTGGTTTTATTGAGCTTTTATAGTCTGAAGAATCAGTGTTATGGTACTGTGAAAGCACTTACTACAATACAGTGTCTGTGGATCTATTTATTTGGCTTCATTTTGGTCTCACTTTTGATATATTTTATTATTTAAAATTGTAGATGCCCAGCCGATCATCTGTATCCTATTTGAAGGAGTAAGTAATGTATATCACACTGCTTAATATGCAGGGCAGTTTTCATAGGTGAGGGGATAATGGTGTGATGAATCTGTCTCTGCATTGCATTTTATTTATCTGCTGGTGAAGATTTTGGTGGAGATGCAAGTTATCAGGGCAACTGTTTCTCTTGTGGCACAAAAGGCAATGTATGGATCTCACCCAAGATTCTATAAGATAGTAAATAAAGCAATAGTATTCCCAGTCTCTCCTGGTAGTTCAAGACTTTTAAGCCTGTGATCTCCTTAGTTATGAACCTCAGAGGTCGTTCCTAGTTCACTGATATATCTAGTGAGGTACATACCAAAAGAAGCATTATACTCAATAACGGGCCTAATCAATGCTAAATATAAGGAAACATTAACATCTTTACATGTGGATGATATTCCATTGGAAATTAGCTGTAATAAGTAGAAGTATGTTCTGTCTACTGCTGTGGTATGATGATTAAAAGACAGGGAATGATTGACCCATGATTCATGGTCCCTAACAACATTCTCATTGTGAAGTATAGTATTATCTATGCTGCAAGCTGGGGGGGGGGGTGCCTTCTAAATGTAACAATATTATACTTCTTGACAAGTTTCTTCCCTCTAGTAAAATTCCAACTCATACACATTGCCTTCTACACCTACCTCAACTTCACAACAGCTTTCTTTTTCTTTATATTAATAAATATGCAAGCTATTCACATTTCTTCCCCTACTCTCTGTTTCTACCCATATGTGCAACCCCTCCTCTCTATTATTTCTTCTACCCATAAATGAAAAATTATAATTTGACATTTTAAACATGGCTGTGTAATAACTATATTTTGATTACTGTATTTTCTCTCTAGTATAGCTGTATTTCAGTTATTGTATCTTCATATTGCAGTTTTAAACTTTACACGTTTCTCTGGTGTATAAAACTGCATGGTTTATAACTGGAGCTTTTGTCTCCCGGGGTCTCCTTGAAAAGGGGATAGCACAGCATAGTTGGACTACCCTGGTCAACAAAAGTTATAAATAATTAAATTTAATTTGAGCCCATTTTCAGTATACCAGCTTTCTATATGTGTTTAAACTCTTGCTGAAGGTTATGGCATTAGAGGGCAAACTTGACAATAACTCACAGGTTGCAGTCATCTGGAAACTTAATTAGCTAGAGTTCTTTATTTCCAATTTAGAGATCTGGAGAGTAAATGCTGAAAACACGAGATCCCATAAGTGAATCCTAGGGGACATCATAGCTTATTTCATAATAGGTTCATAGGTTCATAGGTAAGTACTAGGCTATCTGCTTGAGGGCATCTATAAGCCTAGCCAGAATGTGTTGCCTTTTGCTGCACCCTTAGATTAGTTCCCTGTGCCTCGGTCCAGCAGAGCCATTAGTTCCCTGTGCCTCTGTCCAGCAGAGCCACTGCAGTGATCCCTGGGGTAAATTTTCTGTTTCCCATCTACTCGTCAAGGTTTCTCTTGAAGAGTGTTAGTGAGGGGCTCTGCCTAATGTAGATTGGAATCCTGTTTCAAAGCATGGGGAGTCTCTGGGACAGGAATCTATCCCTCCAGCACGTCCTATTTATTGTTGTGGTGAGGTTTAGATCCCTAGAGCATGTGGATCTTGGGGATTTGTTTATTTTTAGGTGGAGCATGTCCATCAATTCTGGGTTGGATGTGGCCTTGTATGTCAGGCAGAGATCATCTCTGAGTAAGCAGTATTCAGTCGAGTACAGCTGGAGTTTCTTCAGTCAGGCTGCCTAGGGCATATGTTTGAGGCCAGTATTCCTCTTGGTGAGGTACTTCTGTGGTCTTTCCAGCTGTTGCAGGTGTCTTGTAAGGTACATCCCAAATGGGGCATTGTACTCTATAATGGGTCTGATGAGTGATGAGTAGAGGGGCACAATATCCTCTTTTGTTCTAGATGCAAACCCTTTTGTGATTAGGTGGGCCACATAGAAGGATTTTCTAACCACCTTGGCAATATTATTATCAAAGGAGAGATTACTATCTACTTGGGTCCCCAGATCCCTTATTACATTTTCTGTATTTAGCGGACTACCATGTATGTGGTAGTTCATGGGTACTTTGTTTTTTCCAAAGAGGATGACTATGCACTTCTTGGCATTTAGCTTGAGGCCATGATTTTGACACCAGGTATCTGTCTCAGTGAGACCCTTCTGGAGGATGTCTGTATCAGATGGAGAGTCAATTATGGCCCCCAGTTTGTAGTCGCCTGTGAACTTGGTCAGCCATAGTCCTCCTGTGCTTGCCTGTACCTCTGAGAAGTATATACCAAACAGGAGGGGTCCCAGGACTGAGCCCTTGGGGATGCCACTTGTAACTGGTTTAGAGTCGGACCCAGAACCTGCAACTCTCACCGTGTGGATTCTATCCATGAGCCAATTGGCAACACATCTCATGATGTAGGGGTTTATGTTCAGGCTGGTGAGCTTGTCTATAATAGCAGAATGGGGAATGGTGTCAAAAGCCTTTGTGAGGTCTAGGTAGGCTGTGTGGACCTCCTTTCCCTCATCTAAAGCCTTGGTAACTGTCTCAAAGAAGTCCATCAGGTTTAGGAGGCATGATCTGCTCTTAACAAAGCCAAACTGGGTAGGGTCCAATGTTTGAAGGTTTCCAATGTCTCTGTTAATGAATTCCATGATGATGCGCTCCACTGCCTTGCAGACCAGGCTAGTCAGGCTTATAGGGAGATAGTTTCCAGAGTCCGTTGTGGCTCCACCTTTGTGGAGCAGGATACCTGTTGCTGTGTGCCACTCTAAGGGGATGTAACCTGTAGAGAGGCTGAGTTTGAACAGTGTGTTTAGGTGAGGGGTTAGTTCATTTTGGAGTTTTCTCAGTAGGAAAATTATCAGTGGGAGTTGTAAGCACTAGGTTGCCTACCTTCCAGATATGGAGTGGTTTCTGACTGAGAAATTGTAGATCTTGGATGTTTGGGCAGTTTTTCCATATCTCCATAAACATTCTGATTTAAAAGTCCACATTTGCATTGCTTCCCTTTTTCCTCTAACCAGACTAGTCCAGATGCATAATTTATTTGTTGTGCATATCATCAGTTTACTATAAGACTGATGGGTTCATAATTCTCAGTGAGTTTTCATTTCTCATACTCTGTGGATTCCGTCTTTTAGCCAGTTTCTTAGCCTTCCAACTACATAGGGATTGCTTATGAAGGTTATTTTTAATGTCAGCATGGGGTATGGTGTCAAACACCTTGACCAGGTAAACATATGCTGTGCGAACAGCATGACCATTGTCTACAGCAGGTGTACCCATCCTGAAAAAAGTTAATCAAATTCATTAGGTAGGCTTTTCCTTAGACAAAGCCAGACTGCCATGTTGACCCATGGCAGTCTAATGAGATTTCTGATATCATAGTTTATAAGGTCTGTTGTAATACATTCCATGGCTTTGCAGAAGACATTCATAGGTGCATAAGTATTTAGTATGCTGTTGATCTGCAAAGATATAAGGAAGCCTAGACATGCATTTCTATTGTAGTTTATAGGCCTTATATTTTGTATTTGAATAAACCAGAGGTGGGCAGAACAAGGACATACTGGAACATTTTTTGTTGCTCATATCATCAGTTTACCATAAGACTGATGGGTTCATAATTCTCAAAGTTGGTGGTAGGGCCTTCTTTGTGGAGTGGCATCACCACTGCAGTGCACCAACTTTAGGGACAAAGCTTGCAGCAACACATAGTGTAATGAGTCTAAGAAATGGGTCTCTCAGGGCTTGCTTAGCTCTGTTTATTTAACAATCATGTATATTGTAAGACCTCATGAAGACGTTCTTTTAGTCTTAGAAAGCTCCTTTAGTACGTGTACCTTTGTGATAACAGGGGTTTTAAGGGATTCAAGGATATGTTTACTTTGAAAAGTAATATCTGGGGTATATTAGTACTGAATTTGTTTGCTATTATAGTGGCAATGTCTATTGTGCCGAATAGGTGGTACCATTTTGGATAAGTACATTATTTTTTTAAAATACCTGGAGAAGAATTTATAATTCTCCTTAGCTTCAGATACTAACCTATGTTAACTGTCTGCTTTAATAAACGTAATAGTAGTTTTCAAGTTTGTATGGTCTATTTCTGTAAATTTCCTTAAACTGAAGCTTTTTGTATATGCTGTATTAGTCAGGTAATATTTTCTTTTATTTTAAATTGTATTAATGTTAATAGACCACTGATGAGATTTGTTTTTTATTTGATATATTTTGCTCTGGGACTGTTAGGCTCTGAACATTTACTTAAGTGGACATATACCTTCTTTGCAAGGCTGTGTCATTGTCAGAGCTGATACTGCCATGAGTGAACTTGGGAGCCTCATCATAGAATTATATGAAGACACTCTGAAATCCTTGAATTCAGCAACATTACATGCAGGGGCTTTGGAGATTTTGAAGGTGAAAGTCACAGTGATACTCAGTTCAGAGACATCCTTTATGTCTTTCATGCAGCACAGAAAGCTGTAAGTGTATGTTACTATAACTAATTAGGAGAAGATTGAAAGTTTCCTCTCACTAAGGCTATGCACTACATATTTTCAGGTCTACTACCTGGATGAGCAAGCTGTTTCATTTAAAGAATGCAATAAGGCACTTGAAGTAAATTTTTGAAAAACAGTTCTGGCAACATAAATATTGCAACAAAACAAGTGCAATATAATTCATTTTTTACTTTCATGCTGTAGAGATAATTTTTCTGATGTAGAGTGATGGTTTTCAGATATCAAAATAAACTGATGACAGCTGACACCATGTTTTGTAGAGTCACTGTGTCATTAAGGCTGACACCAAGATGTTAACACTTTAAGAAATGTACATTCATACTAACCACACACACACAAACACACACACACACACACACACACACACACACACACACACACACACACACACACACACACACACAAACACACACAAACACACATTGAAAAATGTATTTTTGGGGAGATGGTATTCAGTGCAGGCTGTTTATCCACATGGTCTTCACAATGCTTGGTTTCAGCCCTTTACCCCATAAATTCCATCTGTGGTCATCTTGTGACTTCCTGAGTGCAATTTATATTACATATTGTGTACAACTGTGGTTACCTTTCAGTTATACACTTTAATTATACTATTGATGCATATGTACACATTTCAAGCAATTGTTTATATTATATTTGTAAACTGTTTAACACTGCAATAAACTTAGAATTATTTGTCTTATAACTTGGCTGAAAAAAAAATGAAAAGCTATGTGTTCACCAACATGGAAAATAATACATTAGCTGTTGTAAAACAGTCTCCATATTGGCTTCACTGCTTAATTTAGTTTTTACCAGTTTGTGTATCATAATCTGTATTTTGAGTGTTTTAGTGTCTTATTATCTCTGTATGTCAGTAGCATGCAGTGCATTGTGTGTATTGTGCACTTTTATTACTAAATTATTGTTTGGTTTCATGAAATACAACCTATATTTAGTAGAAAGGGTTTAAGATGGAAGAGGGCTGGTGATGGTTTTCAGATCCTTCAAAGAGACCCAGCTGTGAATGTTGTCCCCTCAAAGGGGCCATGTAGCTGTTTTATAACAGAAAATAATGAAATTCCAAGCTGTAATGATGTTTTAATAGGTTGCATTTGCACCTTACAGGAATGAGTTTGCACAAATTTAAAGATCATCAACTTGGAATGTACTTCACCATTTAATGACATTATTTGCACTGCACTATCCCCAATGAGATAACTTTTGGTGCAAAAATTTTTTTATGGTTATAGGAGTTAAACCTCAAGTGGCCTATTTTTCATTTTATTGAATTAGAAGCTTTAATGATGGGCTGTTTAAAAGGTACTCATCAATTCAATGAGTGTATTTACTTGATGTCATTAAATTGGTACGGTACTCTTTACAAAATACTGATTTTAGGCCTTTCATAGGTACATCCTATGGGGAAATGATGACCTGCTTTATATAAACCACCTAAACTCAAAAGCCATTTTTATCTAGGCAGTGGCCCCACTGAGATTTATGCATAGCAGCCTGTGCCAATTTGTCCACACCAATAAAGATAAACCTTTCCCATTGCTGAGTATGGATATATCTTTTTACACCTTGTATCAGTGTAAGGAGATACAGTCAGGTGTTTAATGGCAAATGTCTTGTTGGTATTTACTGTAGTGAAGTATCTAATTTTACAAGCATACTGATATTGGACACAGTTCCCACAAGGGTTGCAACCATATATAAGTTATCCAGTAAATAGTTTTTTTTTTGTTTTTTTTAACCAAGGCCTTCTTGTACCAAGACATCTGTTCACCAACGGGTCTTTCACATCGAAAACTAAACATGCCCCAGGATTTAATAAAATCCATGTAGGCACCATGTAGAGCCTACATGAAATGTATGCATGAACATGGCCACGCACCACCAGCAGCATGCCATGCATATTACACTGCTGAGGGAGACCATAGGAAGAGGGATATTGAATCAGTGTAGGGAGAAGTGTAGATGTTGTGGATGTGTACAGGGTGAGGCTCCCTGTACTGCTCCCTGCTACTGGTGAAATGCTGTGAATTAAGCCAAATGTGTAAAATTTTATTTAAATTTTTTTTTCATTTTTTTGCATGTTTCCACGGAGTGAAATGTTGCACAGCAATGTGAAGCTGTGCTCACATATAGACAGCTGACACCTGCCAGACATCTAAAAATAGAAACCAGATCTCATTAGTTATCATAATTATGTTTTTTTCTTATTTTAAATTTTTTTCTTTTTCCTTTTTTTTTTTTAAATTGCTGTTTGAGCAGTGCGGATCGCTGCAGAGCCAAGCTGCACTCATGCATACATAGCTGTCAGCTGCTAGACATCTAAAAATAGAAACCAGATATAATCAATTATTTATGTCTGGGTCTATTTAAGCGTATTTGTGCGGTGTATACTGCTTAGTAGGACTTGGGTTCAAGTCCATAGCAATGATAAGATGTCTGTAATTTAATTATATATGTTTAATTTTAAACTTGTGAAATATGGCACTGCTGCACTGTGCTAAACACTGCTTAGACAAGTTAATGGTGACTTTTCTTTGCGCAGTGCTAAGCTTAGCTAAAACCTTGGTTGTGAAAGTTTGTGCACTGCCAGCTGTGCTTAGCTGGCACTGCTAAGCAACGTGACATTTTTTTAAATATTGTGCAGTGATGTGTAAGTGTGGGAAAACAGCCTATATTAGGAACAATAGGCATGAATTCTGCAGCAGTCTTTGGAGTCTGATCAACTGGTGATATGGCAGGCGGTGCTGGTGAAGGTGTGCACTTTCAGGAAAAGAGATGGGGTGTTCAGGGGTACAGGGTCTTTGTTGGGCTCCTGGTAAAATAATCATAAACCCATGGAGTGTAAGGTAGAGGCCTGGGACTGGTTGGCCAGGGAACTCACCAGTGTTATTGGTATCCTCGACATTGGTGAGCAGTGTCATCACCATTATGACAACCTGAAGAGGAGAAACAGGAGAACCTTGGACACCTGGGTCCAAGAAGCCAGAGCTGGGAATGCCCCACAAATATGTAAGTATGTTTTCCACTGTTTTACCAATATGCAACCTGAATGTCTGTAAAACTGCTATGCATAACGGTGTGCTTCTTTCCGACCAGCTACAACTGAGATGGCTCACAATGTTGAGTCCGATGCCGAGTGACTGGCCAGGTTGCACCATGATTGTGGTATGTACAGATTTATTATGCTAACTGTAGTGCAATAAGCAAGAAAGAGTAAAGCATTTACTGCAATAAGATATACACCATAAAAACTGTATTGCAATAAATGTGCAAGTAGGACTGTAGTGCAATAAATGGGCAATTAGAGCTTTAGTGCAATAAATGAACATTAACAAGTATATTGCAGTAAACAATAAGCAATATCAATAACAGTAAGCAAAATTGTGTTCAGCAGGATTGTGTTGCCATAGCCATTGCAGTAGAGCTGTATGCATTGCTTGTCTATGGTAAGGTTGCTGTAGTCAAGGGTAACACTGTAATAGCTGTAGAATGCTAAACTAATGGCCTGAAAACTGTACTGTTTAACTCATAGTATGGTCCAAGGCTACCTCCAGGCTAATATAAGTCACATAATGCTCTCTGTTCCTCCTACTGCAGGTAATAAAGGTATATGGGTGAGGTAGCCAACTCTATGGGCAGATATTGTGTGGACTTCACAGACAGTTATCAGCAATACCAATAAAGTGTTAAACAGCAATGTTAATTCCTAAATAAATCTGTTTCAATAAATGCAGTATGGCTGTATGCCATGTATGTGTGTGTTCTACTGTTACTGCAGTCAAGTATAGCACTGTAATAGTTCTAGACTGCAAAATGAATTCAGTCACATAATCTCACGCTCCAGGAATAAAAGGTATATGGTTGAGGTAGCCCATGTTATGAGCAGATATGGTTGTGCTAACATTTCACAGACAGTTATCAGCTATGCCAAAAAAGTGTTAAGTAGCATTGTTGATTCCTAAATACATTTGTCTACATATTCCCAGAATGGCTGTATTCCTTGCATATCTTTACTAAGCTGCTGCAGTCAATGTTACAATTTTTGCAGATGTCCCCTGCAGTCACAGCTATTGGGTTCTATTCCCATGCCTACCAACTAAGACATGACAGATATCTAGTTTATGTACGCTACACAAACATGCCTCTCAAGTGTCATGATTTCACATAATGTAATTAAAATAACTACCAGAAAAATGATTAACTGGAATGCAATGTATTACTAAACTGCTTACAGAACATCTTGGTAGTTGTAGAAGTCCACATTATGTGAAAGTGTTCTGTGTACCTGTGTACCTGCATTTGTTATTGCTCGGCCCATACTGACCCATGCTAACAGCTTGAGAGGTATGTACTTGCTACATTAGCTATAAGAGAATTGCAGGCACTGTACTCAAAATTGATACTACATACATGTAAAGTATTTATTATTAGTGTTTTCAGGACTATAGTCTGCATTGGCAGTAATTAATTGTTTCTCTCTCTTTCTCCCCACCTCTTATCTTCATTTATTTATTATTGTTATTTATTGTTACAATTTAATATTAACATATTTTGTTAAACTGTTTTGTTGGCCTTATGGTGTACTTCTTACTGGCATGCTGTTAACATATTGACTGTTATGTTATTTACTGCTGTGTTATACATAATATGCATTAATATGTATTTGGGTCAATTAAAGTGATGTTCCATTCTGTTAATACTAACAATGGTTTATCACTAACCTTAACTTATTGCTATACCTCATTTACCACACCACTTTAAGGTAGGCCAGTTCCAGTTGATCTACCTTGCCTCAACCAGCTGTGGCATTGGGTCCTAGCATGTCTGGAACACAGACTGGTTGTGCCCCCTCAGCTGCCCATACACTACCTGTGGCATTGGGTAGTACCACCCCTCATGACAGGGCCCGGCCTCCCTCTTTGAGCGGTGGTGGAGTGGGAGTTGTCACCTGGGATGAGCTTCCAGTCTTGGTGAGCAGGATTGTCTACCATGGGTTTGACCTCCACCTGCACCTGATTGAGGACATGCTGGCCTACCTGGTGGGGCAGCCTCACCCCTGTGCTCAGCCTCCAGAACTGCCCCCCCTATTGCACTGAAGGAGCAGTGCTGACAGTCCCATGGGTGGGAATGTGAGTCACGCTGCTGCCATCTGGAGGCATATGGGACTTGGATTCCACAGCACCCTCCCTATCCAAAGTGTTCACCCCCTTATGTGTTACACACTGCCCCTGTCTACTGTAATGCATCCTCACCTACCCAACTTACCTCAACCACATTTACCTATGTCACTTCCCCAACATTCCACTCTCACCTTAAAAAAAATAAAAAAAATGGGCACCTGTCCCAAAAAAATATTGTCCTGTACATAGCTCACTGGACACAAATAATTTGGTCCAATTGGCATGACAATGCAGTTATGTTGTCCTCATCCCTCTCTCTGGGGGTGAGAGTTCAAAGTCATGTACAAATTCTGACAAAGTGCACAGGTGTTGCTGTACAAGAAATATATAGCTATGGTTCTTTCCTACACCCTTCCTGCACATCCCTACCTGCCTTTCACTATGTTTTCCTCCCTGCTTGCACCCCATTTCACCACTATCCTTTCTCCTCATTTTTCTTTTCTTTATATTTTTTAGCACATTGCTGCATGGCACACCACCATGCGTAGCTTCGCTAACCTCCCCTAAATAGGGCTATACAGACTTGTGTTTTTAAACTTGTAATACACACTTACAAAATAAACACCTCTCCCATATTTCAAACACAAGACCATCACACCTGCAAACCACTACATTACCCTGCCACACCACACAACTCTTAATTAAAACAGGTAGTTTAAACAAAACATAGTAATTGACAGTTACAGACATTAAACATGTTTCAGCGGAGCTGAGCGCTGCACTGCACCATGCAAACTTGACTAAAAATTAATGGAAAAAATGAGAGTGTACTATCGACTCTGGTGCAATAGTATAGGAGCAGCATTTGCATTGTCACCTTACAGCAAGAGGTTTTCTGGTTTGCATCTCGGCTGGGGTACCTTCTGTGTGGAGTCTGCATGTCCTCCCTGCACTCTTGTGGGTTTCCTCCAGGTGCTCTAGTTTTCTCCCACATTAGAAAGACATGCATCTGGAGCATTTCTCCCCGGGCCTCTGCTGAAAATTGGCTTTGTTCCAAGTTGGACTTTCCTGGTAAACAATTAAATAAATAAATAAATAAATAAATAAATAATAAAATAAAACTAGAAAGCGAAACACATAATAATGGATGTAAGTGAGGTCTGTGATAACAGGTAAATGTGCCCTTCAGTAGCAACATGCAGAAAGATACCTGCTAAGGCATTAATGACAAAATGTTCAGGTGGGACCCTGGTGCACACATACATCCATATAAAGCCATGTACATACTGATGGATGTAGAGAATGTATGTCACAGGCTGCATGTGTGCACATATATCTTGGAAATACACCTACTGTAGCAGTGACTCAGTAGCTCAGTCTGTTAATCACCTTACAAACAGTACAGTTTGCCACACACAGTCCTGAGTTCAAACCCAGTGGTGTGTAGAAGTGAATGTACAGTATTGTGAAGGCAGCAATTAATGATTGAGTCATGCACTCTTTATCCACACAATGCATTTAAAATGACATGTCTGCTTTTGACTGATGGAAGACATACACCTGCAGGTAGGAACACACTTCACATATCCCTATAGCAAAACTGTATGTGCATAAAGTGTCACATCATGCATTAATATGCATTCACAGAGAATGTCAAGGTAGTACTGCAAATGAGAACCACCAATATCAGAGTGCACCACACAATCCTTCTAAAATCACTGTGCAAATTATCACAGCTGCACAGCTTACGTGCACATTGGAAGTCCCTACTTGTAACAAGGCCTGCCCTCATACACGCTGCAAATTACTACCAGACTGTAACACATGGATTGGAAGTTGCTGAAATGGAGTGCCATTAAACCACATCTTACTTTGAGGACACACCAAACATGTTGCCTAGTACTCTGTTGGTGATACCTTTAACTAACATACATACGTTAAGCACATGCCTTAATTGGAATGGAAAGGGTAGCTTCACTCTGGCTCTGCCTCTAAAAAGCTGACATAGCTCCCATAGTTACTCCTACAGGTTGTCATCCTCCAAAGTGTTCACGTGCTCTGCCTATGTCTATTACCTGCAGCAGCAGCTGCAGCCTGTAGCACACACATCTCTACATAAAGGTTTGTGATACAGGCCTACCCTCTGCAATGATGTAGTTTCCTCACCCCAATAATGTCCAGTACGACATATCAGAAAGGGGTCCTAATCTACATGATGGCCTTATATATTGTATAGTGGATGCATGTCTTTGGCTGATGATAGTGCAAATCAGCTGGGTTGGCTACAATTAGCATTTCAGACCCACAGATTGGTTTAGAGGCAATCACCTGCTGTTGAAAAGCATTTTTTAAAGGCAGGCAGCTGACTATGGGGAACTATTCTGTATGAGACTTTCCTCACACAGAGCACACCTTTGTGAAGATGTTACTATCACCACATATCAACAGAGGAATACTGCACTCTATCAAGTATTTAACTGATTTTGTGTACAACAAGATGCAGATGAGTGAATAGACTTAAGGGGAATAGGGATTACAGCATTAAGCCTGTCTTAGACCTCTGATAATGACATGTCATTGCTCTCCTGCTGTCTTACACCTACACAGGATGCACATTGTGTCATGGGTGCATTGTCATTTGTCATTGCGGCACACTCTCATTGGACTGTCCCTTTATAGTGGTTATAATATTTGTCTATTTGTGTGGCACTGTTCTTATGACATATTATTGGGAGGTTGCCCATAGGGGACACACCACAGTAGACTTGAGTGTTGGGTGTATGATCATACAGCAGTATCTGTCATGGCACACACAGGAATACCTGACTATCGCCGCTATTTCAGTTGTATCCACACACTTAATATGTTTGCACACTGTCGGGTATGACATGTGTGAGCAAGGAGTGGATAGTGCCAGCCATTTTGTCCTTGCTGTATCTCTCCATAGTGTACTTCCACGTATGTGATCCTGTAATGTGTTCCCCTTTTGCTGTTTTTCAGGAATCATGTACCCTAGATGCCATGCACACTTCTCTGAAGTGGAAAATGAAATTATACTGGAAGGACTAAGGCAACATCATCACTTCCTACTTTCCAGGGGGAGGCAAAACAGGGAACAGCAGGCTGCATTGTGAGCAGACCTTATCCATGATGTGAATGGCATGGACCATCAGGGCAGGACATATGAACAGGTTCGCCACTGTGCAATGGACATGATCAGTGCTGCATGATGAAGAACGGCAGATGTAGTCAGGGATCGTGCCATCACCTCTGGAGGGCCTGCAACAGAACAACCACTCTTGGCCACTGAGGAATTCCTGGCAAACCTAGGTACACTTGACAGCTCCCAGGCATCCATCACACCCTACATTGTGGATGTGGGGGCCACAGTTTCCACAGCTGAGGAGTGTGCAGGTAGTCTTACTGTTATCAGCACTGTAATACTGTAGCAGCCACTGTGTCAGGCTATGCATACTTTTACGTGGGTCTTTGTTCTTTGGGAGGGAGGGTTTAACCTCAGTTGTACTTTCATACTCAGAATGTGACCAAACCAACAAGTAAAACAGTGGCTATTGTAAATGTGAGATATATGGATATATTACCTTGTAGTGCAGCATACATTGGTACTGCCATTACCTCACGCTCAACTTTTCACAGGCCCATCAGGTATTGGCCAAAGCCATGGTCCTGCTCCTGGTAAGCATGAAACTGTTTTATTAAGGAACATTTACATTCTATTAAAGTTAAGGGACAGAATAATGTCCTATTTAAACATACTTTCATGTGTAAACAGAGTAGAATGTTTTTATTTTCCAGTCTGGAACAGGTACCTAAAGATTTTAGAGAGGGTAATCACAAGAGTGTAGCTGAACAAAATGAAACACTTTAGCAGTGACAGTTAAAAGCAGATAAGCCTCTTAGTTTAAATGAGGCAATTACTCTAAAATGCCATTTAAAAAACAAAAGGTTGAAAGGAAAATAAATTAGGCAGTGAAACGTGTATTTCAGTATATTTGTTAAAATATAGTTTCATGTTGATTAATTAAAAGGTAAATGTTACTGGTCAAATTTTACTTGATTTATTTGAAGTGACTGTTATAAAGGTTTTAAGCCGAGTGTTTATTTTGTTCTGAGGAAGCCTTTTTTGGCCAAAAGTGAAAAAGAACAATGGGCGACCACTAATCCAGCCGTGGGTCTTTCTTACTATGAGTATTGGTGGATTTTACGTATATAATAGTGCAGGTATTCATGTATCACTTTTTTCTTTCTTATCACATGTCACTGAGGGGTTGTTGTCTTTCCCCCTACACAATCTGATGTCAGTGTCTCTTTGGACTCTGATAATGATGGTGGTCACAGTGAGGCACAGGTGGGGGTATCAGGGGCTGAATCTGTCCCAGAAGTAGACATCCCTCTTCTGCTTCCATTGTCACTGCACACAGTCAGTATGCCCACACACACCCAGTCCCCAGAGGCCACAGATATTGGACAGTCAGAGGGTGGGGACATTGAACAGAAAAGTGTGGCCACTATGGCTCCAGTGAGTGTAGATACTGGTCATAGCCAGAGATCTGGTTAGGTCCCACACAGGCAGATTGACAGTGGTACTCGTAGGAGGCCTGCTGTCTGTCCACCACCTGTTACAGGTGTTACATCACAGGTCACTTGGCACATGTTTCAGGCCACCTTGGAGTTACAGGCATATTCAGAATGGAACACCAGATGTATGCTTAAGGTTATGGATGCACACAGTCTGACATCCGTGACTACCCCCACCACACTGGGGACACCCTGCGTCAATTGACTGATGCAGTGGACAGAAGGTGGGCTGAGACAGTGTCTGTCTTGGACTGCACATTGTCTGTGCTGGAACATGTGATTGGAGTTTAGTGTCGGATTCATGGATGTTGGTCAGCAACCCCATCTGCTGAGAGCCCACATGGCCATGCACAATCACACTTCTATAATGGCAGTACATCCAGT
The DNA here is from genome assembly GCF_019279795.1 of Protopterus annectens. NCBI lineage: Eukaryota > Metazoa > Chordata > Ceratodontiformes > Protopteridae > Protopterus > Protopterus annectens. The sequence continues at coordinate 1,982,216,953 of NC_056737.1, forward strand.
GCTACAGAGGGGACTGTGCTGTCACACCATGATGTGGCAGGCCATGGGCTCATGGTCCCAGGTGTTCCAGTGAGGGACACAGTCCGAGCAGACAGCAGTCACCATCAGGTACTATCATGGTTTCTGACCTTGGGCATGGAGCTGCCAGTGCAACTCCTGGCAGAGCCAGTTCCCATGTCCAAGGCCAGAGATGGTGAACTGTCAACTCTACCATGTATGGTTCAAAGCTGTCCAACACACCCACATGTAGGGTTAGCACTGAGCTTGACTGCGTACATGCACACACTCACACACCATTGTCAAATGCAGGTCTCCTACAGACATAAACTACACCTTTTATGGTCTATCTTACCTGCTTCCCTTCTTGACTCACACACATGCTGTCAACCTTTTGGGTCAGCCTAGGCATCATGCACCCCCACAGAACACCCTCTGCAAGTGATGATACCTGCGCTACATCCCTGTCATCCTCGCCATCGATGCAGGGAAATGAAGCTGTCACAGCACTTGACCACTAAGCCATCTGAGTTGTAAAATGGTATCAGCCAAAAAGGATATGATCTTCATCGAAAGAGACACACACCCACAGTTGTCAGTAACAAGACTAGAACCCCTACTATCTAGTTATTTCTATTGTAGTGTCATGCAGTTATCAGACTCACCATAGAGCTTACATAATAAACAGCCCTCACAGGTCTTGGAACCCAGGACTCTGCACATCATAGTCAAACTGTTTATGTGTCTGATGCACAGGGTGACTATATTAGTTAACATGTACTTGTGTAATGCAGTGTTGTTTTACCATGCCACATGTAGTGGTTAATGACAGATACTGTATGCTGGCATTTGTCACACATACACAACATACTTTTGTGTACCTTATGTTGTATGATATTGTAATGGCTGTATAGCTACACAATGACAGGTGTGTCACGGACCTGTTTATATTTTTGTTTCAGGAGTCTGTTGAAATGACCTATGAATACACAGCAGCAATAAAGCAGCACAGGATAGTATGTCTGCACAGCACAAATATGTCTTCAGCAAAGTACAGCACTACAAGTGCAGGGCTCCATAGGTTTATATGCATATAACAGGCTAACAAAGACAATGGCGGCATTCAGCATACTCACGCATCTCTAATTTGTGAACAGGTCTGCCACCCATGATAAGTGTCACCCGGATTTTAGTAACATACACATCTACAAGCTATCCTGATGAAGATGACCTCTCTACAAATATCCTGTATTCAGTACAGACAGTTGCCTGACACCAGTTATGACTGCTGTGTTCTGCATCCCATTTTTGTTATCTGAAAATGCTGTGTCACAGCAGATGCGTGCTTCACATGTATGGGGGCCTGCTTCATGTAGGGTGTACTGTCTTTGCTACAAACCTGTCTCTCCAGCATGTACTATGTATACTACGGTTATGTTGTATTTGTGTAAAACAGGTGAGGCATGTGTTAGTCCTGTCATGCATACACAGGAGGTGCATATTAGGATCTGACACCTTCCTGTATGGAGCCATACACATCCCCGCCAAAGCAGATAGGAGACAGACTACACATATACGGCTGTGACATGGACTTCATAGGACAGATTATTTACACTGTGTATTGGTATACCATGGAGCCTGTGTAGCTGTTACAGGTATACAACATGCCTGTGAAGTAACATAGCAATGGTACCATTGCATACAATGATAGGTGCAATGACTGCCACATTCAGTATAGCAATGACAGTCTTGGATGTACATCCCAAACCTGTCAGTATAGGTTGTACAGCAGAGAATGCATCCCCACATCTTACAGACCACTGAGAGTCAAAGGCTACATTACTTTCTGTGGAAATACCCCCATTTGAAATGGCTAAACTGTGTGCAGTGTGTGGACACTACAGTAATTTGCAGAGGTGGATGATTTCCCACAGGATATTATTGTGAAGTCATTGGCAGTTAGTCTTTGTCAGTGGTTCAGAGTACAACTGATTGTGTCTTAAGCCATCCTGGATAACTGATGGTTCTGTGTGGGATTCTGTGACAGCTCCCAATATGCAATCGTCTGCTAATGTACTCAGTCAGAGGTCACTGATAGTGGCTGTGACTGCAGATAGGGAATAGGTAGATGGGGTACGCCCATAATGGAGGATGGTGAACTCTACTGGTGACTGGCATCATGGCGGTGTAGGTCTACCAATGCTATCTTCCCAGAGTATAACTGTCAGATATTTGCCTAACCACCGGCTGCCATAACACTCTGTACATGACATACACAGTTTCCAGCAAGGTCTAATATTGTCAAACAGCTTGCCATGCCATAGTTGGTGGAGTGATACATATGTCTGACATCGGGTCTATATTAAATTATCAAACGGCACGAATGTTGAATGGCCGGATTATCAAAAGTGCCGTTCACATTACTTGGTTTTGTGGGGGGGCTGTGCCCCCCACGCCCCCTGATAATTATATATACCAACTCCAAGATCGCACTACAGTGAGGAAAGGGCAAAATTCCCAATCTTCCATGCACCCCAATCCCACAAACCAGAACTCGATGAATGGCACTTTCGATAATCTGGCCATTCGACATTCACATTTTGATAATTTCATATAGACCTGTCTGACATCTGTGTCAGCTACACTCTCTTGTCCACATGACATTCCTATAACCTGTCTTATAACTTCCATATTTACAGAGGAGTTTATAACTGGCCTCTCATTTGAAGATACACACCATGTATTGCACATGCTAACATTCCAAGCTGCATCCCACATGAGATCTGACAAGGATGACTAACACCATTCGGAAACCCTTGAAATCATACTGACACTACTGACTGTTGAACAATGGCAACTGTTATACCCTTGCACAGAGGTTGTGCATCCACTGACCAACATAACTATATACCTCTTTGTCTGAGTATCCATGTCTGTATACTCATAGGTGTGATCATCATGCAGGTGATCAGCACACATATGTGTTCTACACACAGTTGACTGTACACAGTTTGGATGTGTGACAGGGGTAGCATGACTGTTACACATGGTGGACATTTCTGAGGTAATCACCATGGACCGGGGTTGAATATACATCAGGGCATACAACCCCCTATACTGAGCCAAGCCATCTGACTATATCCTCCACTCAGGCAACATTTACAAAGCACCCATTTAGGCATTCATGATGCTGACATTACAGGGGTTACTAAGTGGCCCATTGCTACCACACATACACAAGATAGGGACATCCACCTCCAATTTGTAAGCAGCAGTGCTTGAAAGGATGCAGTCCTGGGTCCCATACTGCTTGGAATCCATTCAGCCACAATACATGCGACTACTGATTGAGTGTGGCTAACAATATTGGCCGATGCGTGCAAATTGAGAGCACTCATAGAGTCTCTGTGGTATGCCACTATCCTGCAAGATGGTATTGCAAACACAATCTTGTTTACATACTAATGGCCATAAACTCCATGAAAATACATATGTAGAATAATTTTCATCAGTTAGACGTATATACCTTTTAAGTAGCACATCAGTCGCAACATGCGATGCACATACACAGGGGTGAACAAACTGGGCACAGAGGCCTGGCAACACAGGTTTACACCTAATGTGCCTCAGATCACCATGTCTCTACAGTGGCATGGCAGGAATCATATGGCATAGCTGAGGTCACAGTCACCTGTAAGTGACATACTCATAACCTCCAAATACTTTTCCATCAGCATGCCAATATTTGAGTACAATGGCCATTTGGTGATATACCTCTCCAGGCAGTACTGACAATTGCACACAACAGTATGGTCCCTCACAAGGACACTTCACATCTTCAGTATGTGTTCAATGGGGAGTGTCTGCAATAAGTGTTATTTTCACCTGTGGCATATATAGTACTCAGAGGAGGGTTGTGCCTTGCATATGGGGCAATGTGTGAATCTGCTTGATTGCATATGCAGCCTATTTATAGGAGGCATAGTAGATGGATAAATCACTGTAAGGACATTAACCTTATATGTGATGTTAGTCCCACATGCTTGTGGGAGTGATTTGTCTTGCAGACTTAATCACACCCTTGAAACAGAACCCTGCCTAATGGCACACAAAGTGCCTCAGTGCACCTCAACACATGCCATCTGTATGACTGGGTGGGAGCCCATCATCTCAATACAGGGCATCTGCTGGTGTTCCTCTTGGACTGGGGAAATATGTGCTGACCCTTTAACTATGGGCATAAAGATGTCTATGATTATGAGGACTGTATGGTCATTATGATAGTAAAGTTCCAACATCTTATGGCTCCATAACATGATGTAAAATGCTCTAACAGGCTCACACACAAATATGGTTATATTGAGGCTAGCACCACTTCTAATCACTGCATACAGGACATGCCAAGGAACACAAGTAGTGCAAGTTGGCTGTATGTAGATGAGAACATACAGATCACAGTGTGTGATGTTCGCAACACACCTCATGTGTGCTAGTACTATCAGTTCAGGACATATTATGCTTGATGACATCAGCAGGCCTTGTTGTGGTCAGTCTTTTGGGGGGGGCACATCACACACTACAAATAAAATACTGCAAACCCCTACCTATTTCTAAGTTACCAATGTGATCATATTTATACCATCTGGACATACACACGTACCAAGTAGCCTGGAGTGAAATGAAAACCTCTACCTACCTAGTCTTACACACTATAGATCACAACATGTATCGCATGCACCAAAGCTTAAGTTTGATACTACACTGTCAGCTGGTAGTCTTAAGGTGGATGGCATCATCAGGCCTTGTAGAGGAGAGCAGTTTGGAAGCCAGCAGCAAGTTACAGGACCAAAAAGTGTGTAACCATTGCAGGTGGATGGCTTATGATGGCATGGCAGTTGTTTTGCAGTGATATACACACACAAGCACGCCAAGTAGCTTGGAGTGAGATTAGAACCCCTAGCTATTCAGTCTTACACACTATAGATCACAGTATATATTGCGCACGTCACAGCTTATGTCTGATACTAGATTGCCAGCTGGTAGTCTTAAGGTGGATGATATTATCAGGCCTTGTAGAAGATGGCAGTTTGGAAGCCAGCAGCAAGTTACAGGGCCAAACAGTACATAACCATTGCAGGCGGATGGTCCATGAGGGCATGTCAGTTGTTCTGGAGGGGGATATATACACATAGATGTGCATCAGATATACTGAATTGAGATTAGAATCCCTACCTATCTAGTCTTATTCAACTATAGATCACAGTATGTATCACACGTACCACAGGCTGAGTCTGTCATATATGTGATTTCAGGCACAGTACTTATGCATTACACAAACTAGGCTTGTGTTGAACAGCACCTGTGGCCTGCAGAGTGATGTTGCTTTGTACTGTTATCTGCATCTAACATCCTAGCAGTATCCTAACAGTGGGATAACTGTTATTATCCTAGCTATGTGTGCACAGCTACCAATATGCCCATATGTGGCTGCTTGCAGTTAGGTAGGCAAATATGTGGGCAGGAACAATGTGCCCTGTCCATGAATGCATTGACAGCATTGTACATTACAACACCTGGTCAACTGTGTCTCTCTATGTGGTGACATCCAGGAGGCACAGGGGTCTGTAGATAAGTGGATTATGTACTGTTGCACCCTTAGTTTCGATCCTTTGAGCAGCAGTATGGATGTGTGATAGTGGAGATGTACTTACCATTATTAGGGTATGTAGGACAATATAGACATCCACACACATATGTATGTACTTAACAGGGATATATATATATATATATATATATATATATATATATATATATGCAGCCATGTGTGTGTATGATATGTATATGTGTTATGTAGCTATATGGGGAGAGTCTATATATTATTGCGATATATATAGCTATATCTATATAGATATATATCTATATATATCTATATCTATATGTATATATATATATATCGGTATATATCTGTTTGACACTACATAGTGATAGATATACTATGTATGAGAGAGAGAGAGATAGTGACAGACGGATATGTATATGCCTGTATGTACAGACATATCTATATACAACAGGTCATTCTGATGACAGGGCAGCAGAATTGCACTCATTTTAACTGTTTGGGTATGTCCAGTAAGACTGTCAGTACTTATAAAGTGACTCCAGGCCACACCTACCTGTACTCCAGTCCAGGATTTTGTGTGTTACAGACCATACCTCTCAACTGTCCAGAGTTTCACAGAATGTCCAGTTTTGGCTTATAAGTTTGATCTGTTCCTCATAAACTTTGTGGGTTTCTGTCAAATCACTTGGATGAATTGAGGATTGCAGTCACTAAATAATGACATACATTTGAGTTTCTGACTTCAAATCCTTCAGAAAAATGTTGAAACAACCCCTGTTATTCTAGCAGCTTTTTAAGTTTATGAGAACAATATTTAAATATGCCCCTATTTGTGGGCCTTTGTCCCCCCATTTTGTTGGGCTATGTCCAGATTTCTTGCACTAAGAGGTTGAGAGGTATGTTACAGACATTGACATCTGTCCCTGTTTCTGCAGTACTGCACTTCATTCAAAATGTCTAAGGAATTCCCCAGCTGTCTGCTGTATTTAATATATGATTGAGGTTCATAATGCTACACCTCACACAGAACCTACTTAGAGGTGATTTCTGCTTGACTTACAAAGCCATATCTGACCCAGCTCTGTTAGAAATGCTACATCTAAAAAAATCCCAATCCCTCCACACCACACACTCCAGAGACCTCAACCCCATTACCACAATCAACCGAATGTGCTGGAGGGACAGGTTCATAACCCAGAGACTACCCATGCTATGGAATATACTTTTCATACATGTCAAACAGATCACCTCACTGGCCCTCTTCAAGAGAAATCTTGATGAGTGGATGGGAAATAGAAAATTCACCCTGGGCATCACTCCAGTGGTTCTACTCGACAGAGGCACTGGGACCTAAGGTCAGGTGGCATGATGCCAGGGTAATCGTATGTTCTAGGCTTGTAAAGGGTCCAGAGCCATTAGCCTAGTACACACCTATGAACCTATGACAGCATGTGAAAACAATGACATAATAATACCTCACATGCAAAAGATGTGAATACTTCCAGATTAGAACCATCAACACCATCACCCATACTAACTTCCCTACTCCACTGAGCCACACAGGCTGCCAGACAGAGGAGTCATTTGTCACACATTCAGCAGCATAAATATGCATGCTGTTATTTCTGCTTTACGTGGGACATACAGTGTGTGTTAAAGTACTGTGTTACAGTCCTGAGATTGCCTTGTCTGCTGATATACAATTGCTAACCTACTGTTAAAGGGGTTATATGGGAACACTGCTGTGTTGGGGATGGGGGAACAACAACACATGATCTAATGGGATTGACAGTAGTCTAAATATCATGTGACCCCACTGTTTAACATCTCCCTTGACTGATGTAGTGAATATTCCAACCATGAGGCCTAGTCATTATTAGGGGACACATACTATTGGACTGGGTATCTGTAGTCCCTTGTGGATGTTACAGCTGTCCAAATAGCTCACTATATTTCCTTGCATAAATGCAGCAAATCCATACATACGGTACCATATTATATTAATCTTGACAAGTAATGTGTAGATTAGAGAGTTACCTTGTGAATGCAGCAGCTGACAGAACTGTAGTTCAGGGCTGACTCTGTGTGATGCAAGCAGTACACAACCAATACTTGGATAGGTACAGGTTGTGTGGGTTGTCTGGCATCAACAATTTTACTACATGTATGTGAGTAGGAGTAATGTGTCAGTCTCTAGGGCCCTATGGTGTTAGTGAAAGTGTTATGCAATGTATTTTATCCAATGTCAGAGCATACTGGGCACACCTACGTCTGCCTACAGGGACATCAACTGGGGGTTCCTCCTCCTAGTCCTCCTGTGAGTGTGGCTGTGATGACCAATGCACTGGTGGGGGGGGCTGTGTATCACTTCCCTTTGCTGATCCTGTTGCAGCTGTTTCCACATGGTCATACTGTGTAGCATTGCACATACTGTGAATCTCTTTGCACATGTGGCTGGAGTGTACTGCAGAGTTCCACCAGATATATTGAGGCACCAGAACCATGACTTCAGAAGCCCAAACACATGCTCTATGATGTTCCTAGTTTGTGCGTGTGCCTCATTATGGTGTTCTTCCATGGGTGTGTGTGCATTTCTGATTGGTGTCTTTAGTCATGGTTCCAGTGTGTAGCCAGCATCCCCCAGTAAATGGCCATGTGGGATGTCCCCCCCCTAGCAAATATCTGGTACAACTGTGATGCGTGCCAGATATGGGAGTCATCATAACTAATAGAATAAGTAACAAAGGGCCACAGCTCCAAAGGCAAACCAAAACATTAATATGTGAGTGCTTTTGTTCACTCAAATCAAATGAACTTCTTCAGACAGTCGTGATAACTGCCAGGGCTGCCAGCACACACATTTATAATAATGCCCTTGGCATTTCACATGATCTGCTAGTTGATGGAGTGGTAACCCTTACGGTTGACATAGATTCTAGCCTCCTTACTGGGTGGTGACTTGATGTATACATTAGTGCAATCTGTGTTATCCAGTACCTTAGGGTAGTGTGCTACATGGTAGAAGTGTTGCATATTGCTGGCCGTTGCCACAGGGATGAGGGGCAAAGCAATGCACTCACTGCCATGTGGTATATATACATATACAAAGAATATTATTTGTTGTAGGTAGTAAAGGAAGTAAGATCTAGATAGTAGGGTCTTACAAACAAACATATTAATGACTGCAAATGGAAATGGTGACATAATGAGGAATGTGAAAGACAATGGAAAAGGGGCCAGGTCACCCACAGATATACATGTAAACTAACTGAAGATAAAAATGTAAAACAAGACATGACAATGCTTTGTAGAGCAGTCAGACTCAGAACCCTTCCCACTTAGAGTTTGCAAAGTACTTCATTTACAGGCTGAGCTATACAGCCAATGAGAAAACAGGGATCAATGAAAAACATAGCAGTTGGCTGCAATGCACTCACAGAATGACAGAGTATAACCCTGAGAGGATTTTAAGCAACAACCCTACTCTACTTAGATGGTGGAATGCATTTTATATACAGGTAAGCTACAGAATCAGGGAGAGAAACTGCTTCAGGAAACACATGCAAGCTGATTGCTACAGACTTGCAGAATGAAAGAATAAGAGTCAACAATGACTCTTCAGGATACCACCTCTGGGGTCCAATATTTCATCCAGAGGCATAGTTGGCATTGCTAGTCTTTGCAAGAGGAACTTCTGAAACACTGGCTGTTTTCCCCATGTTGCATTGGCCAGCTGTGATACAGCAATGCTGGCCTCATTTGCATGGATGATGCTGGCTGAGGCCAATATACATAGTGCATAACAGTACTTATTAGCTGGACATATGAAACATGAGAGCCCACCTCTTTGTTATACAATGAGCAGTGCCTTCTCTTGTTGGCTGTACTTGGGCACTCTTTGTGACCTGTTATACACAGTACAATCACAAAAAAATAAGCGATTTGAAAGCCCTGGATTGGGATGTGTGTGGTGTATTTATTTTTGGCCAGATTATAGGATGTAAATGTGAAATAATGAAAAAGAAGAAATAGGCAGGAAAGAAGAGTTTAGAACAGAAGGTGAATGACTATGGAAAGAATAGGATGGAGGTGGGGAATGTGAGGTGTTATTATTTTATTGTATGTATGTATGTATTTATTTAGTTATTAGTTATTTATTTATTGTAGCTAAATTCTTGGCTAGGCTTGTAAGGGCCTAAGAATAAATGGACATTAAGTTGGGAAAGAAGTGAGGGACATAAGAGGGAGATAACATTGTTAGGTTAGGAAGCAGGCCTATGCAGACATGACTGACTGAGAATGAGGTAAGACAATGAGGGAGGGGAAGCACAATGGTGAAGGAGGTGTCAGACAGATGGGTGATGAAGTTAAGGGAAGGATTGAACAACCATAGGGAGGAAAGCACCTGAATGAGGGATAGGATGGGGTGTCCACAGCTCTAGCTTGTGCTGGCTGCAAACCAGTGGGAGATTATTTGACAACCTGGGTGCAGTCAGATGGTGGATACAGAGATGGACTGGGGTGCAGTCCATTGAGTCACTGGGGGAGGTTCCCCATCTGTCTGATTTGGGCATCCATCCTTCTGTCATTGATCTCCCACACAATATTTACCAGCTGCTGATGGCTGACACAGGTGTCACCTCAACTGCCATCATTACCAGTAGGTACAGCTGTCGCAGCATTTGGTGCAGGGCTGTTACTCAAAGTGGGAAGTGCAAATAGGGCAGTAGGTGTGGAGGTGACCGTCACAGACAAGGCTTTTAGCATACACAGATGAGAAAGGGACATGAAATAACAGCCATCATTGCCTGCATTATGACAAGTAGAGGACTAATGTGATAACCTACTTGTACAAACCAACATGAGTTTGTAGTCTGTGGCACAGTATTGATGTCTGAGATAAATGTATATACAAAATCACCATGCTGCTCTGACAAACATTTTACTCACAGGTTATAAGCAAAGGAAACAACTATATTGACAATGGTATCCCCATCATCCAAAAGTACCGTTCATACATATTTCTTTAATCTAATGCTAGAATTAGTATAATGAAGCAGAAACCGGAAATTAAATATTTAATGATAACACAAATGGTGATGGTGGGGGATAATTAAAACCACAGGCATCATCACAATATGGGAGTACAACCTTAACATCCTGACACACTTGTCATGCACAAAGACAATAACAACATTCAACATTCATAGTGCTACCTTTGACATGTGGCAGTTATCACAGAACAGACAGTGATGTGTGAAATGTACACTGTTTGAGAATGAATCCCTACTCCTGTTAATATTAAAGGCAGTACAGTCTAAGGCAATTATACCCACCCTAAGTCTTTCTTAGCTTCTCCAGTCTCCTGTTCAGCTACCTCTTCACTTCAGTTTCTTCAGGTGCTATAGAGATAAAAAGTGCTGCGTAATATATGTGGATGGCACATAGTGACAGGTTATACATGCAGATAAGTTATACTTACAGTAGAGAGGAAGTGGTGAACTTCATCCTCCAGTTAGTTTGAGATCAGGATTTCTGTGCCTCATGTCACTGCAAATGTGATGGCACTTTTCCCACATGTATATCAATTGCATGGGTGACAGCCTGGGCTAAGTGTTTCAGAATCCAGTGCTATACTGATCCCCTTTATAGCCCTCCTGCAGCAGCCTCTGGCTGTCATTCAAATGAAGGACATCCAAAAATATTTTTGACTCTTCTTCATGCTACCTCAGCACTCTAAAAGAAGCATACCTTCTCTTTCTTTAGCAGCAGTGTCTCACCTTGAAGAATCACAGTGGAAAAATGGCAGAAAATTACTGTTGAAGTCAGATTTCATGTGATCCACCTTCTTCTCACTAATTGGGTTCAATTGGCATCTCGTTTGTGCAAAGGCTGATAGCCTAAGATAATATAGGTACTGTATTATTATGGTTCACAACAGCACTTTAAAGTGTGAAACATGACAACCCTGCATCCCTGTGTATGCTGGTAAGAACTTACAGATGGTTATATGTGGCATTACAGTCCCCCCTGCATGCGTGGCCTAAATTATTCATGTACAGTGTTGCCAGCAGGGACCCAATCATGTGCACATCATCAAGAAGACCCGAGTGTGATGGTTAGCAGGTGTGCTTGTCACACACATTGATTCAGAAACAATAAGGAGTTGAACCACAATTAGCATAATCATCATGCCTAACCAGCTGATTGTGCACAACATATATGCAAAGACAGGCAGACAACTTTGTCAGATTACAGAAGAAAACTGTAGGATGCAAAGTTCAAAATTTGCCAAAGGTGAATTTCAGAAGAGTCCTTCTGGAAAAATTCCACTGCCTGTACAAGATAAATGTTAGTTTTTATCAAGTCCTTTCATTTGTAGTATGGCTGCTTTTAACTGTGGTTCAAGCTATTGACATAATGAAATACACAGTTATATGTACTTCTAAGTGCAATGGGAAGGTATATTGAAAGGGTGATTTCAAGTGTACAGCAATTGCTTGGATCCATGAGTGTTAAGCTGAATGAGACTCATACCCATAACCACATAGTCAGAGTACAGTTGAAAACATTACTACAGTGTGCAGGATACCACTTTAATCATTACTACAGTGTGTATAATCCCACTTTAAACATTACTACAGTGTGCATGATACCACTTTAAACAATACTGCAATGTGTGTGATACCACTTTAAACCTTACGACAATGGGTAAGATACTACTTTAAACATTACTAAAGTGTGTAGGATGCCACTTTAAACATTACTACAGTGTGCACAATGCCACTTTAAACATTACTACAGTGTGTATGATGCCATTTTAAACATTACTACAATGTGCACAATACCACTTTAAACATTACTACAGTGTGTATGATACCACATTAAACAAACATTACTACAGTGTGAATGATACCACTTTAAACATTACTTCAGTATGCATGATACCACTTTAAACATTACTACAGTGTGTATGATGCCACTTTAAACATTACTGCAGTGTGCACTATACCACTTTAAACATTACTACAGTGTGTATGATGCCACTTTAAACATTACTACAGTGCGTATGATAACACATTAAACAAACATTACTACAGTGTACAAGATACCACTTTAAACATTACTGTGATGGGTATAGTACTACTTTAAACATTATTAAAGTGTGTATGATACCATGTTAAACATTACTACAGTGTACATGATACCACTTTCAGTGCATATATGTAAGTGTTGTAGACATTGCTTGTAAATCAGTAGCAAAACCATGTTAACACTGAGAGGAACAGTTGTGCCACATTAGTCATTTACAAAAGTTTATGATTGCTTTGTGGGGGATGTGTGCTCTGCAAACCTATGTGTGTGATATTAAATAAATAGTGTGGATACAGAATGATGTATAGCTGAAAAAAGGCTGGCAGTTTTAGGGTATGTCAGAATCATGCAGGAACAAGGCTTGTAATTCCACTGTTCTCCATACTAACAGCGCTATGCCTAAAAAACAGGACAAGCAGAAACACACTGCTGAATCTGCTGAGGTCACCCACATGTAAGCCCAATTACTTGGATGCAGAAAGTGTGGTGCTAATCCATGTCTTCCATCTTCATGTTGTAGACATTGCTTGTAATTCAGTAGCAAAGCTATGCTAACAATGAAAGGAACAGTTGTGCCACATTAATCATTTGCGAAAGTTTATGATTGCTTTGTGGGGGACGTGTGCTCTACAAACCTATGTGTGTGATATTAAATAAATAGTGTGGATACAGAATTATAACCATCAAATACAAAAACAGAATGATGTATAGCTGAAAAGAAGGCTGTCAGTTTTAGGGTATGTCAGAATCATGCAGGAACAAGGCTTGTAATTCCATTGTTCTCCATACCAACAGCACTATGCCTAAAAAACAGGACAAGCAGAAGCACACTGCTGAATCTGTTGAGGTCACCCACATGTAAGCCCAATTACTTGGATGCAGAAAGTGTGGTGCTAATCCATGTTCTCCATCTCCATGGGTGATGGCTCTTTGATCTGCAGGCAGCAGACCAACCCTACTGTGGGATGATATTTTGACAAACATTAATGTGGTTAGTGGCCACAACCACAGTTCTGGAATGATACACCACAGGGCTTGTGATATAATATGTGGTATTCAACAAACAGCACAACTCTTGATATGAGAAGGTAGGGCAATACATGGGAGGCCATTGAGTGTACCACCTTATACAGAGGTGGAAGAGTTTCTGGCCTATGTCAGAGAGAGTGGAACTCCTACAGGACCCATAGTATGGTGTTGGATGTTGAGAAACAGCTTGACAGTCCACAGAAACAATCCATAGGAGATGCTACAGGCTTTTATCTGGGTTATTATTATCTGTTTGTCCTTTGTATGCTTTAGCCACTAGCAAACCTATTAAAGCTGTCTGATGTATGGTATATAGATACCCCAGGGTTCATCATCCACAGCCTTCTGCACAAAGTATGCACATAAAGTATTACTTCTCATTATGTTTATATTTATAGAATTCTGGTGCTGGGTCATACTTACATTGGATATTTTGTACATTGGTGTATTCACAGGTGATTTTTTTATATGGCACAAGCACTGTGGAACTGCCTCCACCTGATAATGAAGAATCTGCAGCTTGTGATGATGATAGCATACATGAGCTGATACAGTCAGGGTGCACAGGTTAAATACTGGTCATAGAGAAAACACCACATCCCCAATGCAGACCATTGATACAGCTTCTCTGTTTGCTGATGCCCAGATAACCCACACTTTACAAGGATGATAGTTTAATAGGGACACTACTGATCAGGGAAGTGTACTGATCCCCACAGAAAGTTCATACAGATTGGTCAGTAACGGTGCCCATTAGATTTGTGGTTACTGCTCTCGAACTGAGGTTAGTGAGTCAGCCATCACAACCCAGGGTATTTGCAGGGCCATTGTGGAGAAACAGGATGCTACCACCGCAGCCATTATGAAGATAGTGAGGGTTACACAAGGTTTACATGATGACCTACAGGAGTGCATGCCCTCTATAGTTGATTGCTTGGATCCTGTAATATACATAGGATCATAGGAAGTTATTAGACTAAAGGTTCTTAGGCCCTTACAAGCCTAGCCAAGAATTTAGCCCATGTCCCAACAAGTCAGCACCCTATGCCACTGTCCAGTGGGACACAGGTGGAATCCCAGGGGTGTATTTTCTGTTCTCCATCCAGTTATCCAGGTTGGGCTTAAAAAGGTTTAATGGGGTACTCTGCTTTACGTGGAGAAGGAGTCTATTCCAAAAAGGGTGAGTCTCTGGGACACAAATCTGTCCTACAAACAAGTCTTATTGATGTCACAGACCAGTTTGAGGTTGTGAGTGTGGGTTACTGGAGTGGAGCTTGACTAGCTGATATGCAGCAGTCTCATCAGGGTGTGGTCTGATATTGCTTTGTATGCCAGACAGAGGTCACCTCTGAAGAGTCTGTAGGAGACTGAGTAGAGAGACATGGCTTTTATCCTATCTGTGAAGGGTGGATGTTGGAGGCCCTGGATTGTACAGGTGAGGAACTTCTGTGGTCTCTCCAGCTGCTGAATGCGCTTTGTGAGGTCCATGCCAAAAGGGGCATTGTACTCAACAATGGGTCTTATAAAGGAAGAATACAGGGATGTTATGACCAGTTTACCTTCATAATGCCGATCACGTTATGGTCGACCCCGCTTCCACGAATACTGAACTGCAACTTTTCAAAACGTCGAACACCAAATTTTTGAATGGCAAAATCTTGCCCCCTTTTTGACCCATGTTAGCACTGGTGTGGAGGTGTGGCATGGTTGGAAATGTCGAAATTCGAAGTTTTGTCGACATTTGAAAGTTTTCGTGGTTCTGGTTTTGCGGAAACGGTTTGGTGATGTGGCCAGTCGATTATATGTGATCAACATTATGAAGGTAAACCATTATGACCACCTTGTCCCTGGATGAGATATCCTTACTAATGAGGTGGGCCATGTAAAAAGCCTTCTGTACAAAGTAGGCAATATGGTGGTCAAAAGTCAGTTTGCTATCAACCTGGGAACCCACGTCCCTTACGACTGATTGCACCTTATTGTCAGTGTGATCATTTGTGGGGATGTCACTCTCCCCAAAAGGGATGATGATGCATTTTTTTGTCATTCAGTTTGAGGCCATGTTTTTGGCACCAGTCATTTGTTTGGGTGAGACCCTCTCAGAGGACGTCTACATCACTAGGGGAATTGATGACAGCACCCCAGCTTGCAGTAATCTGCAAACTTGGTCAGCCATAGCCCACAAGATTTGGCCTGCACCTCGGAGAAGTATATCCCAAACAGCAGAGTCTCCAAGACCAATCCCTGGAGTACACCACTTTTTATTGGTCTACTACTTGAGGTGGCTTCCCCTATTTTGACTAGGTGGGTTCTATCAGTGAGCCAATTTGCTACCCATCTGGTAACATATGGTTCACAGGGTCATAGGTAGGTACTAGGCTATGTGCCTGAGAATATTTTTAAGCCAAGCCAGAGTGTGTCAGCTTTTGCCGCCCCATTGATTAATTAACTGAGCCTCTGTCAAGCAGAGCCAATGAAGTGATCCCAGGGGTGTATTTTCTGTTACCCATCCACTCGTCAAGGCTTCTCTTGAAGAGTGTTAGTGAGGGGCTCTGCCTGATGTAGTTAGGAATTTTGTTCCAAAGCATGAGGAGTCTCTGTGACAGGAATCTATCCCTCCAGCATGTTCTATTTATTGTTGTGGTGAGGTTTAGCTCACTAGAGTGAGTGGCTCACAGTGACTTGGATTTCTTTAGGTGGAGCATGTCCATCAATTCTTAGTTGGACTTGGCTTTGTAAGTCAGGCAGAGATCACCTCTGAGTAAGTGATATGCCACTGAGTACAGCTAGACTTTTTTCAGTTGGGCTGCATAGGACATATGTTTAACGCTAGTAATCCTCTTGGTGAGGTGCTTTTGTGGCCTTTCCAGCTGTTGGAAGTGTCTTGTGAGGTACATCCCAAATGGGGCATTGTACTCTATGATGGGTCTGATGAGTGAAAAGTAGAGGGGCACTAAAACCTCTTTATTTCTAGATGCAAACCCCTTAGTAATTAGATGGGCCACATAGAAGGATTTCCTAACTACTTTGGCAATATGATTGTCAAAGTAGAGATTACTATCTACCTGGGTCCCCAGATCTCTTATTATCTCTTCTGTATTAAGGGGGCTGCTGCCTATGTGGTAATTCATGGGTGTTTTTTTTTTCCCAGACGGGATGACTATGCATTTTTTGGCATTTAGCTTGAGGCTATGACTTTGACACCAGGAGTCTGTCTCAGTAAGGCCTTTTTGAAGGATGTCCGTGTCAGCTGGAGAGTCAATTATGGCTCCCAGTTTGCAGTCATCGGCGAACTTGGATAGCCATAGTCCTCCTGTGTTTGCCTGTACTTCTGAGAAATATATGCTGAACAGTAGGGTTCCCAGAACTGAGCCTTGTGGGACACCACTTGTGACTGGTTTAGAGTCGGACGTGGAGCCCGCTATTCTTACCGTGTGAGTTCTGTCTGTAAGCCAGTTGGCAACTCATCTTGTGACATAGGGGTTTATGTTCAGGCTGGTGAGTTTTTCTATAATACCCGAGTGAGGAATGGTGTTGAACGCCTTGGTGAGATCAAGGTAGGCTGTGTGAACCACCTTTCCCTCGTCTATGGCCTTGGTGACCATCTCAAAGAAGTCAACCGGGTTTAGTAGGCATGATCTGCCCTTAACAAAGCCGAACTGGGTCGGGTCAAGTGTTTGGAGGTTCCCAATGTCTTTGTTAATGAGTTCCATGATGATGCACTCCATAGCCTTGCAGACCAGGCTAGTCAGGCTTATGGGGTGATAGTTACCAGGGTCAGTTGTGGCCCCTCCTTTATGGAGCAGAATAAATGTTGCTGTGCACCATTCTATGGGCATGTAGCCTGTGGAGAGGTTGAGTTTGTACAGCGTGTTTAGGTGGGGGAGTTAGTTCTTTCTGTAGTTCATGCAAGACGCAGCCTGGGACACTATCTGGCCCCATTGATGCTGTGTTTTTGGCTTTTCAAAGGGCTGTTTTCACCTGTGCTTCTGGGATTTCTGGGACACTACACTTTTCCGTTATTGTTGTGGGCCCTTTTGAAGGTGAGAGGGAGGTGAAGTTTGCACTGAATCTATCTGCCAGGATGTTGGCAATATCAGTAGGTTCAGTATATTTTGTGCTATTTTACACTAACTCAGAGCATATCTGTGAGTTGCCACTTAGATTCTTGACATAGCTAAAGAAGGAATGATGCCTAGTTAAGAGATTTTATCTATTATACCTGAGTGGGGAATAGTATCGATGGCTTTGGCCAGGTCAAGGTAGGCGGTGTGCACCATCTTCCCCTCATCTATGGCCTTGTTGACTGTGTCAAAGAAGTTGACCAATTTTAACAGGCATGACCTCCCCTTGACAAAACCAAACTGTGTGGGATCAAGTGACTGGAGGTCGCCAATGTCCTTGTTAATGAGGTCCATGATAATCCACTCCATGGCCTTCAGATCAGGCTTGTTAGGCTGATGGGTCTATAATTTCCTAGATCGCTGGATGCTCCACCTTTGTGCAAAGGGATGACAGTAGCTGTCCTCCACTTAGCTGGAATGAAGCCAGTACTCAGGCTTTGGTTGAATAGGGTACCTAATGGTGCTGCAGGTTCCTGCCTGAATACATGTAGGATGCAGCCTGGGATGTTATTGGGTCCCGTGGAGGCTGCATTTTTTTTTCCTTTAAGAGGGGAGTGATGACTTGCTCACTAGAGATAAGGAAGGGGGGCAGGCACTGGGGATGTCCTGTTTTACTGATGGGGGGACAGATGAGTGAAGTTTCACTGATCCTGTCTGCCAGCAGGTTGACTATATCTAGAGCATTTGTGTATGTGGTGTATTTGACCACCAGTTCTGAGCAGATGTTCTTTGTGTTTCACTGTTGCAGTCATCACATTTGGGTTATCCCTGCCAGGGTAGTCCTCGGCCAGCCTGAATACCAGAGGCTTAGTATTTCTGTGTTGGTTGCTGTCACTCCAGGACTGACGTCAGGTAGTCAGTAGTATAAAGTAAATCAGCCAATGCCATTACATCAATCTTTCTTGCCATGGAGCCCGAAGCAGAAGTTTTTCACACGAGTGGCATTCAGCCGCTACCTGAGTTTCGTCTACCAATTTGAAGCTAAGTACCCCATTGGGATCCTTTTTTCTTGCACTAACTGATTTCAGAAAAAGTTAACAATCGTCTCACCTGTGGAAAGCAAATAACACACTGAGACTTTCATTCTTACTACATCACTTGTTTAGGCCCAGACCACAACGTCCCCCGCGGTCACTTCTGTGCTTTGTTCAACGTCAGAACTATCCATCATCAGGCCCTTATTGTAGCTAGATATTTTCGCTTACAGTCCTCAAACTCCGATATGGCTTCAGTAAGCCATCCGACAGCAGATCTTCTGAAATATGTAAAGGTAAAGACAGAGACAGACCGCACAGGTCCAAACCTACCAATGACACTTCCGTTAAGCTAGTTGTCAGTTCTCCGGTCCTCAGTGAGGTGCTTTCGCAGCCCCTGGTGCCCACTTCTGTGGATTCACAGACCACTACCATGACCCTGTCAGAGTCCAGTATGCCGCAAAACTCTTCTCTGACTAAGGATCCTGTGGTCATCTCTACCTTGGATGGGTCCGGAGCCGGTGAGCAGGCACCGGCTTCTGAGGAAGTCCTTTGCACTACTGATTCTTGAAACAAACAAAGATCTTCTTTTCTGACTACCGTTCTGTTGAAAACTACAGAGTTTCTTAGGCCCAGGTACGAATCACACCCAGGAAACCAAAGACCCAATCTCAGGCACCTGCATCCTTGCCTCAAGTCTCAAATGCTTAAAATGGCCGAAGACCTTATCATGCTGATCAGGGGAAGCCAAGCTACCCCCTCAAAAAGTAAAAGACATCTTTTCCCTGTAGTTTTGTCTGAACAATAGTCAGATGACTCTGATGCATCTGAATATGAACATATGCAACCCCTCTCTACTTATCAAAATTCTGATGCAGAGGATTCCATCCCTTCCATCTCTCCCCCAGAGACTTTTTCTTTTGGGGAAACCCTTCATACCTTAAGGGAGCATTTCTAATGGGAGAGTCAGGACTACCCTCAGTCTAAAAAGAGACTCAGGGAATTCTTAGATCTTCCACAGCACAGACCATTGGCCATCCCCCCAGTCCTGGATGTTGTGGAGGATGTTTTCCTGGAATCCAGCTTGACTCCTGACATCCTCCCTCATGCACCCAGAAAACCAGACAGGTACTATAGAGTCCCTGACTCACATAAATTTATTTTTAAAAATCCTACTGCTGACCCTGAAATAATTTCTCAAGGGCATAAAGGGATTAAAGCAACCTTTACTAAGAATCCCACCCCCTCAGATAGGGATGCCAGAGCACTAGACAGATGGGGTAAAAAAGTATACACCTCAGCTACTCCTGCTATCAGGATACTAAATTGTCAGCTCCATATGCTAACATTTCAGTAACATACCCTGGAACTCCTCAAACAAAAATGTCTTCCTTTGCTGCTTGTGCAGAATCTAAATAGTTGCAAGAGTTAACGCATTCTGCAAGTCAAGTAACTAAACACACCATGCAGTGTGGTTTTGTTGCCCTAGAAGCTTTTTGCAAGGCAGCAATCACCGGATCTGTTATTAGAAGGCATGCATGGCTTAAGGAACAGCCCTTGAAAGACCATGTCAAATCTAAATTGTTGGATGCCCCCTTGCACAAAGACAACTTATTTGACACTAAGACAGAAGAGGTCTTAAAAAAGATGGAAGAAAAAGCAAACTCTATGCAGACAGTTAATGATTTCTGTGTGAACCACCTTACCCTCCTCTACGGCTTTGGTGACTGCCTCAAAGAAGTCGATCAGGTTCAGGAGGCATGATCTGCCTTTCACAAACCTGAACTGGGTAGGATCCAGAGTTTGGAGGTTACCAATATCTTTGTTTATGAGTTCCATGATGATACATTCCATGGCCTTTTCCAGTCCAGGCTCATCAGCTAATAGGTCGATAGTTCCCAGGATAAGTGGTGGCTCCCCCTTTGTGGAGTGGGATAACTGTTGCTGTGTGCCATTCAGTGAGCACAAAGCCTGATGCAAGGCTATTATTGCACATGGTGCTTAAGTGGGGAGACAGTTCATGTAAAACACAGCCTGGGATGTTGTCCGATCCCATGGATGCTGCTTTTTTGGCTTTAGAGAGTGCAGCTTTTACCTGCATAGTTGTGATTACAGGGACTCTGCATTCTTCCTGTATAGATATGGGCCCTTTAGGGGGTGGGGGTAAAGTTAGCACTGAACCTATCTGCCAGGATGTTGGCAATATCAGTTGGTTCTGTAATTTTCGTGCCTTTGTGCTGTAACTCAGAGCAGAGCTAGGTGTTGCCATCGAGATTTTTGACATAGCTATAGAATGCTTTGCGGTTGTCCTTAGAATTAGTGGTGATTTTGTTTTCATAGCTAGCTTTGGTGGATCTTATAAGGGATCTCAGCTTCTTACTGAGGCTGACCAGGGAGCTCCTCCACTCATGTGATTTTACTCTCTTTTGCAACAGTTTCTTCCTTCAGTTGTACAGTTTGTTTATGGCAGGGGACCACCAGATTGGCTTCCTTTTTTTGGAGGATAGCATCTTGGTTCTGTTTGTGATAGCACAAACCATGCACTTGTTTAAGTGCTTATAGAGTGCATTTGTGTGGGATTCAGCAGTTGTAACTATATTGTCCATCTGCATGGGTGTCATGAAGTTCACCACTTCTGTCTTAAGAAGCATGAAGTTGGCTTTGGAGAAATTTTTTACCGTGGTTTCCTTAATGGGGTGGGGGGCGTGATGTAGATATCAAGAGTGATTAGCTTATGGTCGGATCGGACCAACGAGGAGTTGACTTCAGGTGTGGAACACCGGTCACTCATGTATGTAATGACTAGGTCTAGGATATTGTTGCCTCTGGTGGGGGTGTGGATAAGTTGATCCAGGGCATTGGAGTTTATGAATTCCAGAAAGTGTTGAGTTAAGGAGTTGATACACGAATAGTTTTACCAGTTAATGGTGGGGTAGTTGAAGTTGCCCATTATTAGACCATATGTAGAAGACTGCCTAATTCAAGCAGATAGCCAGGAAAAGTTGCTCAAGCACCTGGCCTTTGTAAAGTCCCTACTAACCTCCCTAAGGTACACATTCAACTAAAAGAAATCCAAACAGGTGCTCACCCAAAGGATTATATTCCTGGGAGCAAGCCTGGACACAGCATCCCAGTTGGCATTCCTTACAGCAGAAAAGAAAATTTTCCTGACAGCCTACTCATCTCAACTAGCCAGCAGGCCCCAGCTATCTGCTAGGAAGATCCTGCAAGCTCAGGGGTTCATGGCATCTTGCATACTACTCATTCCATATGCCAGACTGCATATGAGGAAACTTCAATGGTACCTAAAAAGCCTTTGGTGTCAACAATCTCAAGACCTGGAGACTCTTATACCTATAATTCCTTGCCTCAGAAAACATTTTCTTTGGTGGGCAACAGCATGCTCCCACAACAAGGGACTACCCTTCTCACCACCCCCCCCCACCACCCAGACCCTCACCACCGATGCATCAGACTATGCCTGGGTTACACACCTGGATGGCAGGTACATACAGGGCCAATGGAGTCCACAGCAAATCCCACTGCACATCAACCAAAAAGAGATGATGGCTGCCCAGCAGATCTTGATAGCTTTCAAGCCCCTTCTCTCCTTAGGGGCTCTTCTGATCAAAACAGACAGCACCACTATAATGTGGTATATCAACAAGCAGGGAGGGACTCATTCCTACCCTCTATGCAGGCTGGCCATGACCCTTTGGCACACAGCCTCTGCCATGCAACTCCACCTGTTAGCACAATTCCTACCAGGTTCTCTCAACTCTCTGGCAGACCAATTAAGCAGAAATCTTCTGGACCCACACGAGTGGCAGCTCAACAGAAGAACCTTCACCCTAATAACTCAGAAATGGGGCACCCCGAAGGTTAACCTCTTTGCCTCCCACACCAACCATCAACTCAGCAGATTCCGCACCAGGGAGCATCACTGCATGGCTTGGAAAGTGGATGCCCTGTCCTTCCCCTGGGTCAATCTATCAGTCTATGCCTTTCCTCCACTATCTCTTATCCCCAGGGTACTGCTCAAAACAAAGTAGGAATAACTAAGGACAATTCTTATAGCTCCAGACTGGCCTCACCAGCACTGGTACCACTTGCTGTGCAGCCTGTCCCCACTGCCTCCATGGCATTTTCCTCAGTTTCCAAACCTCCTGACCAAGACGGAAGGGGAATTCATGCATCCCCAATTGCAGACACTTAATTTGGCAGCTTGGCTTATTCCCTAACCCCTGATCAATCTGCCAACCTCAGTGAACAGGTTCTCGATGTTATGCGTGAGGTCAGATGCCCTAGCACTAGAAAGTCTTATGCTAACAAATGGAAAAGGTTCTGCACCTGGATTCAGGCTAAGGAAGCCAATACAGCACGGCCCACCCTCTCTCTCATACTGGATTACTTAACTGACCTACTACACAGTGGCTTCTCATTTTCCTCTATTAAAATTCATGCCTCTGCTATCTCTGCTCATTTTCCCACTGAGCAGCCCCTTTTCTCACACTCCTTGATTAAACAGTTCCTAAGATATGATAGCAACTTGAGGCCACCCAGAAGAGCACCAACCCCAGCTTGGGACCTTAACTTTGTGTTGGTAAAGCTCAACCTGCCCCCCTTTGAAACAGCTTTTTCTGCAGAGCTAAAATTTCTCTCCTGGAAGACAGCTTTCGTTCTGGCCAATCCCTTCAGCCAGAAGAGTCTCCGAGCTGTAAGCACTCATGGCTGTGGAACCCTTCATTATCTTCCATGCTGATAGGGTATCCCTCAGGACTAACCCATCCTTCATGCCAAGGTGGTGTCCAGTGTGGCTCTCAACCAATCCATTAATTTGCCCACCTTTTTTCCTAATCCCCAGAACAAGGGGTAAAGGATGCTGCACTCTCTAGATGTGAACAGACAGTTCAGATTCTATCTAGACAAGACTAAATCCTTCAGAAAGTCTGATCAATTGCTGGTTAGCTTTGCTACAGGGGCAGAAGGCAAAGCTATCTCCAAACAAACCATTTCCAAATGGATAGCACACTACATCCATTTCTGCTACCAACAACACTGAAAGCTTTCCTTTAAGGGGGTCAGAACTCATTCCACCAGAGCAGCCTCCACCTCTGCAGCTTTCCTCAGAGGAGTCCCCACCAGGGACATCCTGGAGACTGCCACCTGGACATCTGATCACACTTTTACAAAGCATTACCACCTGCCTCTCTTTTCCAAGTCCAGGAAGGGTTTGCCTCTGCAGTCTTGCAGGGCATCCTAGCCAGCCCCTAGTTTCCTTGACTGCCTTCACCCATTTCCTCAGCTTTGGGAATCAACCCAAATGTGATGACTGCAACAGTGAAACGTGAAGAACATAGTACAGTTGTGTACACTTTCCATAAATGTAGATGTTCAAGTGTATTCACTGTTGCAGTCCTGGTTTCCCTCCCTCCACCCCCCTTTTTTTCTTTTCTTTCCTTACAAGGGACATATTGGTATTTACTTTCGACTGGTGGGGTTCTTCCAGCAGAACCTGGCTCCTACTTGGGGGCTCCTGACAGGTTAGGGCAATAAAAACTGATGTAATTGTGTCGGCTGCCTTTCTTTATACTACTGACAACCTGACATCAGTTTTGAAGTGACAGCAACCGATGTAGAAATACTAAGCCTCTGGTATTCGGGCCGGCCGAGGGCTACCATGGCAGGGATAACCCAAATTTAATGACTGCAACAGTGAATATACTTGAACATCTACATTTATGGTAAGTGTACACAACTGTACTGTCTGGGTGCTTCCCTTGTGATTGCGGACATATGTGAAGAAGGCCTTATGATTGTCTTTAGTAAATGTTGCCCATTTGGACTCAAAGTTTGCTTTGGAGGATTTCACTAGTGCTCTTATTTGCTTGTTCAGGCTAAGGAGAGATTGCTTCCAATTAGGCACCTGCTCCTTCTTGGTCCTGGACAGCAATCTTTTCCTTTTATTATAGAGTTTATTTATTGTAGATGTCCACAAGACAGGTTTAATCTTCCTTGAGGAGGAGGATTTCATCCTATCTGATATGCCTGATTCCATGCAGCTATATAAATGCTCATATAGTACTTTCTTGTAGGTATGGACATATGTGCCAGTTCCTATGGAGGGGGAGGGGGCTGTGAAGCTGTTTATACCTTCCCTCAGGAGGTTGTAATCAGCTTTGGAGAAGTTTTTTTGTTTGACCCTAGCTGGGGGGGGAGTCAGGGAAGATGGTGATTTTGAAAGTGACTGCCTTGTGGTTGGATCTTACTAGGGATGATGACACTGTAGGAATGCTGCAGTGGTTACTCATGTTAGTTAATACCACGCCCAAGATATTTCACCTCTTGTGGGGGTGTCACCTAACTGGTCCAAGACATTTGCTTTGATGAAATCAAGGAATCTCTGGGCATTTGTGTTTTGGAATGAGTATTTCTTCCAATCTATGGTTGGATAGTTAAAGCCTCCCAGGATCAGGGTAAAGGGTTGAATCTTGATAGATTGGAAGAGGTCCAGATAGGTATTGTCCAGATTGATAGGGTGGACATCTTAAGTCAGAGTTGGAGATCTATAGCTAGCTATGATTTGAATAGTGGTCTTGTCAGTTGTTTCAAACTAAAACTGCCAAACAAATTAAACAACGAATTGTTATCCACCTTTCCAACTTTATATATAAGCAGTTCGATTTTCACAACATACTCATTGCTACACGACCACTTTGAGTTCATTTAAAGAATTGAATATTATCTAATTTAAATTTATGACAAAACACGAAAGTTCATTTAAAAAGTATACTTTTCACACATTTATGACCCACCTTCAAAATAATTTAATAATGAAAACCAAATGTTAAAAAAATAATTTAATTACTTTTTTTATCACAAACGCACCAAATTAACCCTCACAAAGCACTCTGCAACCAAAACCCCAAAAATATTTACTGTAGTCAACATTAATTTAAAATGTATTATATGATTCATCAATAGGTCCTCATTCTATTGTTATAAAATCTCTGGTTTCAAGAATAAATCACTGAAATTCAACTACGTTGCTGAACAAATACAATGTTTATAAGATGTCTAGAAGTCACATGAATAACGATCCCCAAAACCCCGTCAATCCAAAACTACAAAAACAGGTACATAAGAACATATAATTCACTTCAATATTGCAAAATATGAAAAATAAACGTGTGTAAGCTTGAAAAATCTCAGATGAAACTGTCAAGACATCTTGGTGTGCGTTTGTATCATGTAAATTAGCTTTCATCCCATTAGTTAGAAATATCACAGCTATAATTTGGCATCAATTGAGTGATCCTATGTTGGTAGCTTTCGCTTTGGTTTGTTTTCAGTGCAAATTCAATGGCCAATGATAAAAGCAGTGTACAAAATATGAAAACCCCTGGGCTCATATGGTTCCAAAGCCTAAATGAAGCCATTCCTTTTGTCTTGTATTCTCAAACACCTGGCCTGAGATAACAATGCCTTGGAAAAAGATATTTCTTTTGGAGTTTAACCACCTTGGGAAGTAGGAGTTTTTTGGTTTTCTTTGTGGGGGGGGATTTTTCTAATGGGGGGGGTTGGGGGGTGGGGGGTGTTTGAATATACACCACAACAGGCTCATGTTTATTGATCTCATTATTGTAGGGTATCCAGTATTCATATTGCCACTGTGTGATCTCTTTAGCTCTCGGCTTTTTAGGTTTTGTTTTTTTTAGTTTTTCCATTTTCCGATTTTTTTGCTTAGGTGTTTACTATTTATCTGGAAATAGTACCACGGATCATTTTTCAAGGTGGTTCTGTATTAGACCTTTGCTTATGTTTCATGGTAGGAGGTAGTTGCACTTGCCTTAGGGCAGTTGGATTTATACTATATTTTTGATTGAATTTTAACATGCATAACCTTGTACACATTGCAACAGTAGTGTTTTAACTGTGCTGTTTAATGGGATATTATTTTGAAAGACAATCAATATATTATATTATAATATATTATAAAATAAATCATTTTTTTTTTTTTTTTTTATTTTTTTTTTTTGTTTTGAAATTTATTTAAAAAGAAAGAAAGTTTTTAAAGGTCCTCAATTCCTGAGGATTATGAGGTAAAGTTAATAATTATTTAAAATAACTTGATTTTTTAAATTTTTTTTGGTCTTGTCTTTAGAAGGAAGGATGAAGAAGGTTTCTTTTTAAAGTTAAAAATAAATGTTTACAATATATTTATTACAGTGACTACATTCACTTATTGGATTATTGGACTACAATCTGCAGACTGCTTCCTCCGGGGTTTTCGGTCTTGTCAGTTGTTAACTGCATCTGGAGTGTTTCCTGTGCATCATTACTGTTTGACCAGCCTAGAGGTGTGTATGTCTTTTATACATATTGCAACTCCACCTCCTTTTGTTTTGCTGCCCACAGTTTAGGGCCTGAATGAATGATAGGATGAGTAACCTGGTATGATGGGGTACTCTCCGCAGTTTAGAACCATGTTTCTGTGACTGCGCAAATGTCAGTTTCTTTGAGGGTTAAGATTGCTTGAAATGAGTGCACTTTCATGTTTAGACTCCTAGTGTTTAGCAGCATGATCTTTAATTTACGTTTTGATGAAATTTTCATGTTGGTAGTTTTGACCTCATGGCATTGCCTAAAAAAGGCACTATGGGGGAGGCAAGAGCCCTTGCCAGGAGTCTGACATCCAAGGGAGACAGATGCAGGCCATCTCTGGCAAAGCATCATGGTTTGTCACTCATGTCATCCCAGGCTGTCAGGTACTGGATCCCCTTGGAATGACACAAGAAACTAAGCCAATTGTTAAAGTCAATCATTTTCTGTTTGTATTGAGGCATCATTCTGAGTGACAGTAGAATGCTGCTTAAAGCTAGGAACATACCTGCCTTGGATACATACTCAGCGAGCTCAATCATGTCTTTCTTCATATTGTCCAGGGAGGTATTTCTCGAGTCATTGACTCCAACATGGACTATGACAGAGTCATAACAGTACCTGTTGAGAGACTTGAGTGCACTGGTGATATGGTGGATTCTGGCACCCAACAAACAGCTAAACTTGACTTTCTCCTTATCCAGCCTGGTGAGGGGCACATCTGTGTATCTCACAATGCAATCTCATGTAGGTAATATGTTGGGTTTATGTTTAGGCCTTAATGGTTGTGAGACATAGGTGTGTGGACAATGCGTGGTGTTTGGTGTGGTGGGCAGTGGAGTTCACATGCATTTATGCCTCAGAGGTCGCTTTTGTTTGGGTATGCTTATATTGAGGACCTCCGCATATGCGGGGGGGGGGTCATTTAGGTGTGGGTGGTGTTTGAGGTGTGGTGCTCATGTTGCCAATCTTCTCAGTGTCAGATATACTGGTTTGTGGGGGAGTGAGCAATGATACTTAGTGCTTGATGTAATTGCATCTCTCACAAATTGTGTTCCTAGGTGCTAGTAGTAGAGGATTGTTCATGTACATGAGACAGTTGCTACACTGTCTCAGGATGGCCATATCTACCAGACTGGCAGGAGAAAACATAGAAAATTGTCCATCCATGTTTATCAGAAACTGAAAGAGCTAAGAGGGTAAAGAGAGGAAGGTCTGTGAGTAGTACTACTAGAAAACACAAGTGCTACTAAGGGAAAACTTGTAGCTGGAATACCTCAAAAAGGGTTACAAACCATACAGGTGAAGGTCTGGATGCAGCAGACCTGTATCTAGACTATGCTACTGAATGTTAAGGTTAAGAACACAGTAAAAAAATCACAATGAAGTACAGATTAATCACTTATAGTCAAAAGAACAAAACTCACAGTATGAAAAAATACAGTTAAACAGCAACAAAATGCAGTAAAATGCAGTTAAACAGTAATGAACTGCAGTAGATAGCAAGGAAATATAATCAGTAGATTGCTTTAAAACAGTAGTTCACAATCACAACAGTAACAGACAGCACAGATAAAGCAGCAATTCAGAAGAATACTGTTATCAATTTAATGAGGCTACCAACAAGCAGTAATAAATATGGCAAATTAAATGCAGTTGAACTCCTAAGCACGAGCAGCAAAATGAAGTAGGAAGAGGTAAAGTTTTTTTTTTTTAGTAGAAAGTGAGGAGACAGAAGATAAGATAATGCAAGGTTGAGAAGCTAAAGGGGTGGGCCTTTACAAAGTTCTCACTATAAACAGTAAAATGAGCTGATGTAATGTGACTGGGGGGAGTGTCCAGTATCAATTTTCTACTAGAAGCGGGAATCTCAAAGGCAGCGATCTTTAGGACCACAACAGCAGCAGCTGAGCGGGCCGGTGGGATCTAAAAAAAAAACAGTTGTACAGATTAAACAAGTATGCACTAAAACAGAAGTGCAGAAAACAGTCAAAAATAAGCACTTATCTTTTTCCAATATTACAGCAGAACAAATGGCAGAAGGCCTATCTCACTACAGCTTTGAATAGCTTGAGCAAACAATTACAAACTGGTTTAAAACACTGGCTATTAAAGGCAGAAAAACACAAACCAGCCTAATTATCCAATCAAAATAACACAGTGTTGCAGGAATGTTTCTGGCTAGATCAAACCAGACTGATTCTCTCTCCCACAAAGATACAGCTACAGTAGGCCTCTCTAGACAAAAAATTCACTACAAGCTCTAAAGGTCACAAACAGTAACAGATATTCAGCTATAACAGACAACAAAAGGAGACTAAAAACAGTTGCAGAGATTAAACAGATATGCAGTAAAACAGAAGTGCAAAAAAAAGTTGAAAATAAGCACTTATCTTTTTTCCAATATTACAGCAGAGCAAATGGCAGAAGGCCTATCTCACTGCAGCTTTAAACAGCTTTGTCCAGTTCTGTGAGCTGACTGCTACATTTATAGATGGTATCCAACATGGCTATTGATGACCACGATGCTTGCTTTTGCAGTGGTAGCACTTCCAAATCAACCTCTGTTATAAAGATGTTAACTCCAAGGAGAGGGCTTCCCCATGGATATGGCCATCTCCACAGTGCCATGTCTCATAGCGGATATTGCTCAAGATAACATAACAAACCAGCATTTAGCCAGGGTTGTGGTACATTCATTGCAACTCCTGGCAGTGCTAATACTTATATATGGGGATAGGTATGATATGCTGATCACTCCACCATGCATGCTATGGACCTGTCCAGTAGGCAGAGCCATAGTGCTGCAGATACTGCTGAAGCTGTGTCCCTGCAGGCCTACACTCATGCCAGCACAGACCCCAGCACATCACACACAGTTCTATAATACTGGACATTCACAAAGCATTTTACATTAAGCATCCCCCCACATACACTGTCATTTAAAGGCAATACACACAATAGCATGTTTTATTATAATAAACTCAGCACTTACACTTTACCATGGGAAGGACATACACAGGTGCTCCCTCTCCCAATCTATGGAAAAGATGATAACTTTGCTATGCTCTTTGTACATTCTTACTTAGGTTGCCTATGTCTGATGTAAAGCATTGTTATGCATGCATTACATTTACTGTAGTGTATCTGTTTTATTCATATGTACTATAATCTGAAACTCTGTACAAGCTGCTGCCTCTTAGCCAGTGTCACAGAATACTGCAATCATCCCTGTTTGACCTGATCATCCCTTACTGCTGCTGGGCCCCTCAACTAACTCCTCATTTGACTCAGTCTCTGTTGCCTGTTGTGTTGTGGACCACTGCCCCTGCAGGTGCCCATCCTGCTATAACCACTTCCAATGTGTGATATTATGGAACTTTGTACACACTGGCACTATTTTTGCACAGGTATCATGGTCATACTGCAGAGCGCCAACAGATAAATCCAGACAGTGAAAGCATACATTCAGAAGCCATACACATGCCCATAATATTTGTTGTTTGAGACAGGGCACAGTTGTCACTCTGGTCTGTTTAATTCTGTGGATTTTTATGGATGCTATAAAATGAGATTCCAGGGCATATCTGGCATCACTAACAAGATACCCCTGTGGGTACTCATTGCTTGCTAACTGTTGGCACAGGTCCCAGGTGTGCCATAAGTGGGAGTCATAATAACTGCCTGGGTAGTCTGTATATATATATATATATATATATATATATATATATATATATATATATATATATATATATATATATAGTAGATGATACCTTTCGCATTACAGACAACCTAGTAGTTGATGGAGTGATACTCATAATGGTTGACATGCCTCCTTCCCAGTTCACCTGGTGGGGCCCTTATTTCAATGGAGATAAAATGTATCATCACAGTACCTCAGAGAAATGGGCTATATTATAGAATTCCCACATGGTATTTGCTCTCTCCTCTGCTGTGCATGGGAAACACATATACTCTCCCACATGCTGAAGGATGGTATTGAAAAACTGATGGAGTATTCTCAAGGCAAATGTCTGAGATACTCCTACTGTGTCACCAGTAGGTTGCTGAAAGGTTCCTGTAGCAAATATACATAAAGCCATACCTAACTTAGTATTCACTGGAAGAGGAACACCAAGACTCCTACTTGGCTGCAGAAGAGACTGATATGTGTCCTTAGTATCTTGTATGGTGCCCCTACCTGCATGGTACTGGTCCACAGTTTTGTTTTCATGGAGTCCAATAAAAATGTCATAGGATACCTTCTCCTTGAAAAGAACCAGACACTAGGCAGGGTAAGGTTATAAGTGCTTTTGTTCCCTTTATTTACACTCAATACAAACAGAACTTCATCAGATACAAATCCTTACACACACACCCCCCTTTTTATATACAATTCAATTGATTAATCACAATCAATTAACTTAAATGAATTAATTAGTTAAGTGTGCTCTCAAATTAAAAACACACTAATATGTTCTTTCTTTAAAAATAAATAGCTGTGTATAATGCATGAATAATTCTCCTATAAAACACATATATAATAAATATTTCATATGTTAAGAAAATATATTTATAAATAACAATGCATATATTAGATACCAACTTAATTGTTTCTATGTTCAACCACTTAAACCATTTTTATCTAATCTCATCTGCCTTTAAATGAAGCAAGCTCCTTAGAGAAATCCTGTCATTGATACCAGGAAAAACTGTGGCATTCAACAAAACCTGCCAGTGTGTTTCCCTGTACTCTAAAAAACAGGGCCAGTTACCCCCTCTCTCCTGTCTACCTACCTTTTTGCAATACACAGAAGAGGAATTTTTTTAAATCCTTACAGTTTACGCTGTGTCTAAATAAGGTATTTGTTTTGTCTTGTCTCTTAATTGCATAAATGTGCTGGTAAATTCACTTTTTTAACTTGTTTTCCATTTTTCCTATATAATATGCACAGCATGACTGACCCAAGGCCATGTAGACAACTCCTTTTGTATTACAGTTATAATTCCCTGTCACTGGAATTATTCTATTGTGACCCTGTATCACTATATTCCTGCATTCATAGATGTACCTACATTCCATGCAGCCATTGCATTTCCTCATATTACCTAATGGAATCCTATCTTTGTCTTTCTTCCTTTCAAATAAGTTCTTAATGTTGGGTCCTCTTCTGAAAACTATTTTTGGTTTATTACCCAGTTTTTCAGTTAATCCATATGCCCCAAAAATATAATTCCAGTTCTTTTCCACCATTTTACGGACCTCTACACTATCCTCATTATATATTAGTACACAGTAAGTAGTTACCTCTTCTGTCTTCATAACATCAACAAGCTCTCAGGTTTTTTCAATAATGGGGGATAAAAATCTTCTCTCCTGCTTGTTACATAACTCTCCTGTCCCTCTAGGACACTAGTTGGGTAACCCCTTATTGCCAGCATAGCCTTTAACTCGACCATTTGATCTTTAAACCTGTTGTCATCTGTTGTTAGTCTTGATATTCTAATCATTTGGCCCTTTACCAAATTTATTTTTTGCCAAAAGGGGTGGTCACTCTCAAAGTGCAGATAACTATTTATAGAGATACTTAAACAGTTCTTTTCAAGGAGAAGGTATCCTGTGACATTTTTGTTGGATTATTTGCTTTTATGTGTTTTCATGGAGTCCATGAAATGTTAGGTGCAGTCAGATGACCTGGTGCCTGGTGATGTTGAGCACCATCAGGAATGGCAATGACAATAACAGCATCCTGCAGGTACACATTTTTTAAAGTCTTAGCAACCACCAACATTACTTAACAGTTACCTCAGTCTGAACCTGAGTATTTGGCCAGGTTCAAATATACATCAGGCGCAGCTGTGTTATGCAACATGTATGCATTTTTTGAATCACAACACCATCTTGTTTTGCCTCAATAGTGTACACATAGATGTAATTTTAACATTGTTGCTCAATACCATATTGTTGTACATCCATTAGTGTATATCATGACCAACTGTGCTGCTTGGCAAGACCATGTTATGGAACTTGTTTTTCTGAATCACACTTGCCCTGCACATGGCTACTTTTTGCATGCATTCACTTGCCACGATTCAGCAAAGTTTTCTGAATCTAGACCAGAGTTTATTTTTAAACCAAATAATAAACAATGACATGTAATAAGTGCATAATTAACCAATTCACAACAAATAAATTTAGTCTAAAATATCTCAAGATTGAAATGTTGTAAGTAAATATACATAGAAGTATGCACACATGCATTCATGCCTTCATAAAAATAAATGTTAAAAGAAAACTTTGCTGAAAAGCAGCTGTTTCATTCAGTTAAATAATTAGGATTTAGATGAAAATGCCCTTTACAGTACAGTTACAAATATAAATGATTTGCTGGCTCTTCTGTAACAATAGTTGACAATGTTACTTTGTATAACATTGACCTTTCATAATTTATTCTTAGCATGGTGATCTTTTACCATTAATAAGACAACATTCAAACTGAGTTATATCTTGTAACTGTTGGCATATGCATGTGTAGTTGTTTGAAAGGATACTGCAACGTACTTAAATGCTTATTTGAGATGAACACGGAGCAGAGGGAAGGGTGCTACAATAAATTTAAACAATTATTTGTGGTGAACATGAAACAGAAGGAACTATGACAGAAAAAAATGACAGCTAAATGATTATTTCGTCTTGAAAGAGCTTACAGAATTAGGCTAATGATACAGGGAGACCATGCTTCCCTAACCCTAGGACTGTCAGGCCTTATGGGGAATAATTGGACTGGAATTTTTTATGTTAAATAATGACTCTGTCAACCTGTAAAAAGACCACTCTAAATCACATTGTCTTAATAAATATTGCAACCAAATGCGCACACACTCAACCATTTAGTTACATCATGTAGTTAAAAGTGATATAAGCATTATCAATTATATGCCAGCAAATCACAATAAAAATGCAATAGCCATGGAAAACCAATGATGAAATACTCATACAGTATATAATCAAACAGAAAAGATTCCCATTTAACATTGATTGTAAAGGTTAAATTGCATTATGTGCTTGAAATTACTAAAGAAAAAAAACAGGTGGACTTCAGAGGAAGATTTGTTAAGTTATTATGTCACCTTATCATTGTACTCATCATTAAGTGCAAATAAAAAATCTATGGTTTAAAAGCTTCTTAAGGGTTCTCTGTGCAGAAATGTGAAGAAAAAGATTGTGAAATATTTTGATTTTAGTAAATGGTAGTTAATGTGTAAAGCTTAGTACAAAACATAATGAAAGGTACCGAGAAGCACGGTCCAAACATATGCCCGTATCTGTATAGCTCCATAACTAAATAACATTAATAAGCTTATGAAAGATATACAAATTTTTTTTAGCACAATGAGAGAACATTTTAATATTACAGCCAAGTTAATAGCCATGAAATCATATGCTTACAAAGCAAACAGATATATCATAAAAAAGCCAAGGCCTAAGTAACACAATGCCAGTAATTGCAAGAAAAGTAGTGAGAACAGAATGTTCATTTAGAGCTTTATCAGTAAAACATATTTTTCATAAAAATGTTAAAAATGCCAGTAGTTTAATTCACAGTGACAGTACCATGACAACAGTGATCAGTCTTAAGGGTCAGCTTAGTTTCAAGAGTCGACTTTGTGATGACATCAGCGGTATTCCTTTAGCGTCTTTCCACTTATTCATTGCAGCCCTTGGGCTGTGACAGATGCTGGCTCTGCAGGTTTGCAGAACTGTGTCCAAGGGGTTTCAAACCTTAAATCTGCCATCATACCCTCTGGCATTTTCAAAGAGCTAGCATTCAGAAGTTGGGCAGTGCATTAACACCGTTTACACTGTGCAACCGATTTGCAGTAGAGCTTGACAGTACATTTTTACAGTATCAGCAGATGTAAAATAGAGAAAGAAAACTGTATCTAGAAATCACTAAATTTAAACATTGCTATAGTCATTTATTGATTGGGCTCTGTTTTTACTCATGTTTATATTACTTGTATTGTAGTACTTTTACTACTGGCAAGCAGATAATGCTGATATATTGGTGATGATTCATGAATATATGAAGTGTGTAGTTTTATCTAAAGTCAGATAACGGATGTGCTTATAACCCTACCCTGCCTGGTGCATGTTTCTTTTCAAGGAGAAGGTATCCTGTGACATTTTTGTTGGATTATTTGCTTTTATGTGTTTTCATGGAGTCCATGAAATGTTAGGTGCAGTCAGATGACCTGGTGCCTGGTGATGTTGAGCACCATCAGGAATGGCAATGACAATAACAGCATCCTGCAGGTACACATTTTTTAAAGTCTTAGCAACCACCAACATTACATAACAGTTACCTCAGTCTGAACCTAAGTATTTGGCCAGGTTCAAATATACATCAGACGCAGCTGTGTTATGCAACATGTATGCATTTTTTGAATCACAGAACCATCTTGTTTTGCCTCAATAGTGTACACATAGATGTCATTTTAACAATGTTGCTCAATACCATATTGTTGTACATCCATTAGTATATATCATGACTGACTGTGCTGCTTGGCAAGACCATGTTATGGAACTTGTTTTTCTGAATCACACTTGCCCTGCACATGGCCACTTTTTGCATGCATTCACTTGCCATGATTCAGCAAAGTTTTCTGAATCTAGACCAGAGTTTATTTTTAAACCAAATCATAAACAATGACATGTAATAAGTGCATAATTAACCAATTCACAACAAATAAATTCAGTCTAAAATATCTCAAGATTGAAATGTTATAAGTAAATATACATAGAAGTATGCACACATGCATTCACGCCTTCATAAAAATAAATGTTAAAAGAAAACTTTGCTGAAAAGCAGCTGTTTCATTCAGTTAAATAATTAGGATTTAGATGCAAATGCCCTTTACAGTACAGTTACAAATATAAATGATTTGCTGGCTCTTCTGTAACAATAGTTGACGATGTTACTTTGTATAACATTGACCTTTCATCATTTATTCTTAGCATGGTGATCTTTTACCATTAATAAGAAAACATTCAAACTGAGTTATATCTTGTAACTGTTGGCATATGCATGTGTAGTTGTTTGAAAGGATACTGCAACGTACTTAAATGCTTATTTGAGATTAACACGGAGCAGAGGGAAGGGTGCTACAATAAATTTAAACAATTATTTGTGGTGAACATGAAACAGAAGGAACTATGACAGAAAAAAAATGACACCTAAATGATTATTTCGTCTTGAAAGAGCTTACAGAATTAGACTAATGATACAGGGAGACCATGCTTCCCTAACCCTAGGACTGTCAGGCCCTATGGGGAATAATTGGACTAGAATTTTTTATGTTAAATAATGACTCTGTCAACCTGTAAAAAGACCACTCTAAATCACATTGTCTTAATAAATATTGCAACCAAATGCGCACACACTCAACCATTTAGTTACATCATGTAGTAAAAGTGATATAAGCATTATCAATTATATGCCAGCAAATCACAATAAAAATGCAATAGCCATGGAAAACCAATGATGAAATAATCATACAGTATATAATAAAACAGAAAAGATTCCCATTTAACATTGATTGTAAAGGCTAAACTGCATTATGTGCTTGAAATTACTAAAGAAAAAAAAAACAGGTTGACTTCAGAGGAAGATTTGATAAGTTATTATGTCACCTTATCATTGTACTCTTTATCATTAAGTGCAAATAAAAAATCTATGGTTTAAAAGCTTCTTAAGGGTTCTCTGTGCAGAAATGTGAAGAAAAAGATTGTGAAATATTTTGATTTTAGCAAATGGTAGGTAAATGTGTAAAGCTTAGTACAAAACATAATGAAAGGTAGCGAGAAGCACGGTCCAAACATATGCCCGTAGCTGTATAGCTCTATAACTAAATAACATTAGTAAGCTTATGAAAGATATACAAATTTTTTTTAGCACAATGAGAGAACATTTTAATATTACAGCCAAGTTAATAGCCATGAAATGATATGCTTACAAAGCAAACAGATATATCATAAAAAAGCCAAGGCCTAAGTAACACAATGCCAGTAATTGCAAGGAAAGTAGTGAGAACAGAATGTTCATTTAGAGCTTTATCAGTAAAACATATTTTTCATAAAAATGTTAAAAATGCCATTAGTTTAATTCACAGTGACAGTACCATGACAACAGTGATCAGTCTTAAGGGTCAGCTTAGTTTCAAGAGTCGACTTTGTGATGACATCAGCGGTATTCCTTTAGCGTCTTTCCACTTATTCATTGCAGCCCTTGGGCTGTGACAGATGCTGGCTCTGCAGGTTTGCAGAACTGTGTCCAAGGGGTTTCAAACCTTAAATCTGCCATCATACCCTCTGGCATTTTCAAAGAGCTAGCATTCAGAAGCTGGGCAGTGCATTAACACCGTTTACACTGTGCAACTGATTTGCAGTAGAGCTTGACAGTACATTTTTACAGTATCGGCAGATGTAAAATAGAGAAAGAAAACTGTATCTAGAAATCACTAGATTTAAACATTGTTATAGTCATTTATTGTTTGGGCTCTATTTTTACTCATGTTTATATTACTTGTATTGTAGTACTTTTACTACTGGCAAGCAGATAATGCTGATATATTCATGATGATTCATGAGTAAAAGATGATTGATATGAGTTCATTTGGCAAGGACCGAGTCATGTACATGACACGGAAATAGTGAATAAATTTCAAACCTGTCACATATAAGTTCATGTTTACTTTAACCATTATAGTGTACTGATGACTTAATCTGGCAACTAACCTCGCCTTACTGAAATAAGTTTCACTCCAAGTATAACCCTGAAG
>NC_056737.1:1982257515-1982262515 GCF_019279795.1 Protopterus annectens
TTGAAATACTTTTGTGTCTGGTATAACAGATTTAATATTGTGTAGCAAATCGTTTAGCTTTACCAGAAACATTTTATTTTACTACTCCTTGGTCACTGCCATCTTAAAGGGCTTTCTGTTGTTTTTCTAACCACTCCCACAAAACAATGTTGTAGCGGGAAACTGAAGCTGTATGTCAGCGGAAAAGAGCAAAAAGCTGTGCAAGTAAGTCATTAAAAGACAAACTACTGAATCGGTCACAAAATACTGTTACATCTGTGCTGCTCGAGTGCTTCTGTTTTTCGTTTTTGTGAATGTACAGTAATCACAATAAAAAGATGTCTTAGGTTATATGATTGTAACTTGTGATATTTCAGAGTTGGCTATGTGTTTTGGATGCACTCCTTTTATCCTATCACTGTCTTCTATTCTCTCCTTTGAAATAGTAATGATGTCTTATATTATTTTTTGGAAAGGAGTTGTGAGTGAGTCACTGCATCGTGTCCCAGCTGTTGTGTATCAAATGAATTTCTCTATCAACTGACTCAAATGGCTCTAGTACAATTGTATTACCTGTCATACCTTCATGTTTTACTGCTTTTACCAAGTGTATTTGTTGCATTACAAATTATGTTTGTTTCCTTTATAGTACTGTAAGTATTACCCCTTGGTATTGATTATCATGTAGATACCTGTGCTCTCACCTCTGTACCTGTGCAACTCATTTCCATCATATTGACATATAACTTTACTGAGTAGTTCACATACTGCCACTATTTCCAGAGGTAAAAATAATTTGTTTTACTAACATTCATTACTGTGTCTTGTGAAAAACAGATACATCTCCTTTTTTCTTTTTTCATTTATATTTTCATAGGTGATTACTAAGCTAATGGCATAATTGCCTTTAAAAGGCTAGCCAATAATTCCTAGGATGTGACAATATTATATCTTAAATTCCACGGATATAGGATGAGGTAGTATCAGGGTAATGGTCTTTGGGTGTTGGAGCCCTGAGTCATTTTACAGAGTGCCTCTGTCCTTAAGGGACATAAGCAGTATCCCAGGAGCGAATTTACAATTCCCAATAAATGTATCCAAATTTGTTATGAAGAGAGTGAGGGACAGACTTTGTTTTACGATGATGGGAAGTTTATTCTATAGCTGAGGTAGCCTTTGGGATACGAATCTGTCTCTCCAGCAAGTTCTGTTAGAGTCACAAATAAGGTTCAGGTCCATGGAACGTGTGACCCTTGTATAATTTTTCTTGTGAATATGCAACATTTTCATCAGGGCTGGATCAGACAACTGGCTTGTAGGTCAGGCATAAGTCCCCTGTCAATGAACGATATGAGACAGAGTAAAGGGATAGGGGTCTTTAGTCGGTTTGCATAAGACATGTGTCTTATGCTTTGTATTTTCTTAGTGAGAAACCTCTGGGGCCATTCCAGTTGATGTAAGTGCCTGGTTAGCTACATGAAGAAGGGAGCATTGTACTTTATGGGCCTGATGAGGGCCAAGTACAATGACACTATGACTGCCTTTGATCTTGATGCCATGCCTTTACTTATAAGTCGAGCCAGACAGAAGGATTTCATTACTACTGTAGTTACCTGGTGGTCAAACTTTAGATTACTAGCTAGGTGTGTTCCTAGGTCCCTCACCATGGGGTCTACTTTTAGGGGTGTGCTATTAATATTACAATTTGCAGGGATATCTGATTTACCAAAGGGTATGATTATGCATTTTTTAGCATTTAGTGTCAGACCATGGTTTGGCATCAATTGTTTGTCATTCTTAGGCCTGCTTGTAGGATGTCAACATTGTTTGGAGATTCAGTGATTGCTCCCAGCTTACAATCATCAGAGAACTTGGTGAGCCTGCAACCCCAACATTGGCTTTCACTTCGAAGAAGTATATACCAAACAGGAGGGGTGACAACACTGAGCCCTGTGGGACACCTCTAGTTACAGGTTTCTTAATATAAGTGGATTCACCTATTGGGACAACATGCATCCTGTCAGTGAGCTAGTTGGCAATCCTTCTGACAATGTAAGGGTTTATGCCTAACTCAGTAAGTTTATCTATGATCCTGATTGGGGGATTCTATCAAAAGCTTTGGCCAGGCTAGATTTAGTTGTTCCTTTGTACTGCTGGGGTTCCTGTCTTCCTTCTTTGTACATTTAAAATGGTCCCTAGGTAAATACTAGGCTAACTATACTGAAGGACCATTTTAAGCCAAGCAAGTAATCCATGGTCAGAATCAAACCTTGTATCTATGAGGTAAAGACCTTAACCATTAAGCCAAACCCACCTTTCTTCATCTTTATGATTCTAATTGCATACAGCTGCATAGGTTCCCATTATTTTGAATAGCAACAACTGCTACAAAGCCAACAAAGACATTTTTTATGACATCGTGTGTACTCACCCCAGGGCTCTCCTCGGCACTCTAGTCTGCTCTTGTGCATCTGCCAATTCCTTTCAATCCCTGCAGGGGCTGGAGATGTACAAAGATCATAATGAGAAAATGGACAATGGATGCAGTAGCAGGATATTAGTTTAGTTACTTACAGTACTGAGGTGGTGACCGCTCCCTAACTTCAGCTTCCCATCACCCAAGGTGGACA
This sequence comes from Protopterus annectens, assembly GCF_019279795.1. Lineage (NCBI taxonomy): Eukaryota > Metazoa > Chordata > Ceratodontiformes > Protopteridae > Protopterus > Protopterus annectens. Next base: position 1,982,260,125 of record NC_056737.1, read on the forward strand.
GGCTTGTATCGACTCAAATCACCGTTGTGGTGATGGCACTGTTCCCCTGTTCATGAGATGCCAGTAGTAGGGGTGGCAACTTTGGACAAACTATTCCAGACATCAGCCTTATACTTTGACTCAGTATAGTTTTCCTGCAGTAGCCTCCTGTTGTAAAGCTTATTGAGGATGTCCAGAAAAATCTTGGACTCCTCTTCACACCACCTGTACTCTCTAGAAGAAGCACTACCCTCACCTTCCTAAACCACAATTTTCTCACATTTAAAGATTTCAGGAAAAGTGGTAAAGAACTGGTGCTCAAAACAGATCTTTTGTGTCTCAGCCTCCGTGGAAAGATGAGCACTGATAGGTGTCTCATTTGTGTGATGGATGGCAACCTAATTAATTATAAGTGCTGCATTTTTATGCCTCCAATGGCACTTTAAGGTGTAAAACATGGAAGTCCTCCATCTGCCTGTTTCTTGGTGAGAATACATACTCTTCAGTGACTCTATCTTCATATGAGTAATTATGGCATGATAGTTCTCCACACCCTAAAACAATTGGCTTCCTTCGGGTTTGCAAAATTAACTGCAGATACTCAAGCATGTGTATGCATTATGTAGTAATTTTTACTATGTTTATCAGGTTTGCTCATTGCATAAATTGATTGATTCAGAAACAGTAATGAGATGAACCCTAATTAGTATACTCATTGCTCCCAGATGCATACATTTACATTCCAAAGGTACAGAGCCCCAGTGCACTGAGGAAAAAGCTTTAGGGCATAGACTACTTGACAGGGTGATGGTTCATTTAATGTGCTTGCTGGTAGAATCAGACCCCCTTCTTCATTTCTGCAAATGATGATAACTGTGCCCTGCCTTTTTTATTTTCTTAGATGGTTTGCTGAGAGGTATGCACAGGCTGGTGATATTTTTCCACACACAAGTATTTTCACATATGTATTTTTTATATACATAATATTTATATATAATATATAATATTTATTTATATATGTAGAAATAGCCAGGAAAATGTTAACATCTAACTATCTATATATACATGTATAAATATATAACTATACACATGTGCATGTGCGAGTGTGTGTGTGTGTGTGTGTGTGTGTGTGTGTGTGTGTGTGTGTGTGTGTGTGTGTGTGTGTGTGTGTGTGTGTGAGTGTGTGTGTGTGTGTGTGTGTGTTTGTGTGTGTGTGTATTTCACTCTCAATCTCTGTGTGTGTGTATATATATATATATATATATATATATATATATATATATATATATATATCTATATATATATATATATATATATATCTATATATATATATATATATTAAATATTTATATATATATATGTGGGTCTACCTGAAAACGCCGAAAGTCCACAACACCGACAACGAGAACACCGACACCGGAAGATCGACAATGAAGAAGATCAAAAGTTGAGAATCCCGATGCTGAGAACACTGACATGTTAAGGTAAGTGTGCGATAGGGACAGAAGTTAGGGTCAGGGTGTGGGTAAGGTAAGTGTGTGATAGTGACGGACGGTCAGGTAAGTGTGCGATAGTGACGGACTTTAGGTTTAGGGGCGGGTTAAGTGAGTTAGAGTTAGGGTGCGGGTAAGGTAAGTGTGTGATAGTGACAGACCTTAGGGTTAGGGTTTGGGTTAAGGTTAGTGCATAGATAGTTGTGTATGTAAGGTTTAGTGTAGGTTTGTAAGGTTTTTGGTGTGCTTGTGTTGTGTGTGTGTTTTTCAGGAAAGGTATTTGTTTTATTGATTGTCGGGATTGTGGTTTGTCGGGCATGTGAAGTTTCATGTTTTTGAACTTTCGGTTTTGTCGTGTCGGTTATTTCGTTGTCGGTGTTTTGACGTGTCGGTGTTATCAGGTAGACCCATATATATATATATATATATATATATATATATATATATATATATGCAGTGGATAGAAAAAGTTTACACACCAATGTTAAAATGCCAGGTTTTTGTGATATAAAAAAATAAGACCACAATAAATCACTTCAAAACTTTTCCCACCTTTAATGTGACCTATAACCTGTACAATTCATTTAAAAAACAAACAAATCTGTATCTGTTAGGGGAAAAAATATAAAACATGTACAATACGCTGGTTGGATAAGTGTGGACACCCTTAAACTAATAATTTGTTGTGTGTGCACACCCTTAAACTAATACTTTGTTGAAGTACTTTCTTATTTAATTACAGCATTCAGTCTTCTTGGGTAGAAGTCTATCAGCATGGCACATCTTGACTTGACAATATTTGCCCACTCTTCCTTGCAAAAGCATTCCAAATCTGTCAGACTGTGAGGGCATCTCTTGTGCACAGCCCTCTTCAGGTCACCCCACAGATTTTCTATTGGATTTAAGTCTGGGCCTTGGC
>NC_056737.1:1982267515-1982287515 GCF_019279795.1 Protopterus annectens
CAGCAACATCATTAATGTACCAGCAACATGCTAATATCATGTAACTTACAATGCATACAAGAGCACAACAAACCAGCAACACCATTAATGTACCAGCAACATGCTAACATCATGTACCTTACAATGCATACAAGAGCACAACAAACCAGCAACATCATTAATGTACCAGCAACATGCTAATATCATGTACCTTACAATGCATACAAGAGCACAACAAACCAGCAACATCATTAATGTACCAGCAACATGCTAATATCATGTACCTTACAATGCATACAAGAGCACAACAAACCAGCAACATCATTAATGTACCAGCAACATGCTAATATCATGTACCTTACAATGCATACAAGAGCACAACAAACCAGCAACATCATTAATGTACCAGCAACATGCTAATATCATGTACCTTACAATGCATACAAGAGCACAACAAACCAGCAACATCATTAATGTACCAGCAACATGCTAATATCGTGTACCTTACAATGCATACAAGAGCACAACAAACCAGCAACATCATTAATGTACCAGCAACAAGCTAATATCATGTACCTTACAATGCATACAAGAGCACAACAAACCAGCAACATCATTAATGTACCAGCAACATGCTATCATGTACCTTACAATGCATACAAGAGCACAACAAACCAGCAACATCATTAATGTACCAGCAACAAGCTAATATCATGTACCTTACAATGCATACAAGAGCACAACAAACCAGCAACATCATTAATGTACCAGCAACATGCTATCATGTACCTTACAATGCATACAAGAGCACAACAAACCAGCAACATCATTAATGTACCAGCAACACGCTAATATCATGTACCTTACAATGCATACAAGAGCACAACAAACCAGCAACATCATTAACGTACCAGCAACACGCTAATATCATGTACCTTACAATGCATACAAGAGCACAACAAACCAGCAACATCATTAATGTAGCAGCAACATGCTAATATCATGTACCTTACAATGCATACAAGAGCACAACAAACCAGCAACATCATTAATGTACCAGCAACATGCTAATATCATGTACCATACAATGCATACAAGAGCACAACAAACCAGCAACATCATTAATGTACCAGCAACACGCTAATATCATGTACCTTACAATGCATACAAGAGCACAACAAACCAGCAGCATCATTAATGTACCAGCAACACACTAATATCATGCACCTTACAATGCATACAAGAGCACAACAAACCAGCAACATCATTAACGTACCAGCAACATGCTAATATCATGTACCTTACAATGCATACAAGAGCACAACAAACCAGCAACATCATTAACGTACCAGCAACACGCTAATATCATGTACCTTACAATGCATACAAGAGCACAACAAACCAGCAACATCATTAATGTACCAGCAGCAAGCTAATATCATGTACCTTACAATACATACAAGAGCACAACAAACCAGCAACATCATTAATGTACCAGCAACATGCTAATATCATGTACCTTACAATGCATACAAGAGCACAACAAACCAGCAACATCATTAATGTACCAGCAACATGCTAATATCATGTACCTTACAATGCATACAAGAGTACAACAAACCAGCAACATCATTAATGTACCAGCAACACGCTAATATTATGTACCTTGCAATGCATACAAGAGCACAACAAACCAGCAACATCATTAATGTACCAGCAACATACTAATATCATGTACCTTACAATGCATACAAGAGCAATATATTTGCAAAGGAGAAAACTCCTCACCTGTTATTTATTATTGTTTCATTATTTATTTATTTATTTGCATTTGTTTACTCGGGGGTCTACTGGGCCAGGGTGAGCCCATTTTGATTAGAAGCCTGGGAGAAAAGCTCCAAAAACTTCATGATAAAGCTACAGAATCAAAATACAGAAATCAAGCACTTATAGTACAGAGCACTGCATTACGGAATAGGCGATACAATAAAATAGATAATACTAGTTATACAAATGTTAAATTTTAAGTATGCACGCCAAATGAGAATACAATTGATGATATGGAATAATAGCGAATCCGTGAACAATGCAATATTGCAGTTTTACAGAAGTTAGGGAAAGATGGAGAGCAGCAGATTAAAGATACGGAGAGTAAGGGACAGCCTTAGAGCTATTGTTATATAGGCATCAAGATTGAATAGAAGATGTGGTAGGTAACTGATATAGTAGATTATGTGTGGCTGGGTGGCACCTGGTGGACTTAGTAAGTTGGAAGCACTGGATGTATACTTGAGGAGTCTGAGCTGTAAGTGAGATGGGGAGGAAAAGTAGGAAGGCTAGGAATATTGTTTTTTTTTTTTTTGTAGTCAGTGTTGGTACGTATACCTAGCCAATGGGAGAACAGGTGTTGTTTCAGCAAAGTCTTAAAGCATTCAGGGTTGATAGTAGACCTAAATGAAAGAGGAAAATCATTCCATAGTTTTGCTATAGCATGTGGGTAATGCATTTCACCAGTGGAAAGGCTAGACTTTGCTACATTAAGGAACATCTGATTGACTGATGGCACATGTCTATTTGGGTGATACATGGTGAACAGAGAGGAGAGGGGAGGACAACTAGAAGGCTTATAGATTAGGTTATGAGCTGTGGTTAGTTGCAGGTATGTTAGATGTAGAAGTTCTAGCCAGTTTATACGTTGGAGTGATACACAGTGGTGGGAGGAGTGTTTGGCACTGATTACAAATTTTGTGATGTTATTGTAGCATGAATCCTGTTATTTAACATATCTCTATTAGTAACTGTACTTGTATTTGTTAAAGTTTATAAAAATAATGTGCGTCGAATATATTTCATTGTACCTTTGTATGCCACAGCTGTAATAAACCAAGCATCACGTCTCTTGTCATGTAGTCAAGTAAACTTTGTTACAAGTATGCAACAAGTACTTATGGGTCTGCAGAGTACTTGGATTGCTAGTATGTATGAACCTTTGATGCAAACAAACTCTAACAGAATTCAAAATAACCCTTTCTGTGCAGTTTATCACTGACACAACTTGCAAATATTTCACTGATAATGTCTAGAAATTCAGCCATCCTTTCATCACTATCCTTGACTGTATAACTAGAACTGCCTATATACAACATTATTATTGCAGTTTTGTTTTTATTGCTGAAATGAAGATGACTTTAACTGTTTTATGAGATGTATAACATTACAGGTTCATAGGTTCATAGAAAGTTACTAGGCTTAAGGCCCTAGATCCCTTACAAGCCAACCATATTTATCCCAAGCTGCCCCAGTTGTCAGTGGTTACGTGAGTGAAGTTCACAGAGGTAAGGTTCTATGGTAATTAATACCATAAGGTTCTATGGTATTTAATACCAACTGCCTCTATTCATGAGGGACATGGGTGCCACCCCAGGACTGAATATGTGGTGACCTATCCATTAATCTATGCTGGGTTTGATGAGGGTCAGGGCAGGGCTCTGTTTCATGTGAATTTAAAGCTTTTTCCAAAGAAATGGCAAACTCTGAGAGATGTAGCTATCTCTTCAGCATGATTTGTTCATGTCAGAGGCTAAGTTTAGATCCCTGGAGTGAGAGAATCTATTCATGAGGGACATGGGTGCCACCCCAGGACTGAATTTGTGGTGACCTATCCATTAATCTAGGTTGGGTTTGATGAGGGTCAGGGAGGGGCTCTGTTTCACGTGAATTGGAAGCTTTTCCCAAAGAAATGGCAATCTTTGTGACATGTAACTATCTTTTCAGCATGATTTGTTCATGTCAAAGGCTAAGTTTAGATCCCTGGAGTTAGAGATCCCCATGCAGTTTGATTTACAAATGTGTAGCATCATGTATGTCTATTTGCAGGACATTTTTTGGGGGGAATTGTGATAGTTCTGTATGATATGATGATTTCATAATAAGTGAGACTCTCCTGTGCCATTCTCTGCATAATACCGCATTTATATTGTATTACCCAAATATTTAACCCCCTTAGGTTAGCTTCATCAACTGGTTAAGACAGGGTGTAAGAATAGTGTGATACTGGGAGTCGAACATTGCTACTCATAGCAGATGGCATGACACAGTAGTTTTAGGACCAACCCCTCTATGCAAGCATCACTCAGAAGATTATTGTCAACTGCTGAGCATGAGCATTTGTTAAGGTGACTTCACACTCCTCTTAAATTTATAACTGCATGCCTACTCTGGCCACTCTTCATGACTGCAGCTTTCACTGAGGCTTCAAGAATGGCCTGTCTCACACCAGCCTGTCATGCTCATACCTCCTTTAAAGTGGGCATAGCCTCATCATCCCCCCCCCCTTCCCCTACTAGCTCTTACAGGTGATTGGGACACTAATTGAAACCTGCTTATCTGGCCCATAGCATAGGCATTTCCTCTGTATACCAGCAGACCTGACAGTCTCTGAAATTATAATAGTTTACCGATGAGATGGGTATTCAGTGAAAGGTCAGATAGATTTGTTCAATTAAAAGTGTCAGTGATTTTTGTGCATCAAGCTTAGTAATATATATATTTTGATCCCTTCCTTTTGCTCAAACTGCAGATCTGCAAACTTAAGAATGCAGACTGCATTTTTATCAACTAAAATTTTAATCAAACAAAAGGATTTAAAATGGATGAGATCATGGAATACTGGTAGCTCTCAAACTGATTTGAATAATGAAACTAAGATTGATGTACAACTAGTGACTAGGTTTAAACGTAAAAGTACTTTTATTCCTAACTTGCCAGATAATGTAGAGTATTTTATCAAAATGTGTGACAGAGATTTTTATTCATATTTTACACATCATACACACAAATGTTTATATTTTAATCTGAGCAATGAAGAGCAGCTATCCCTACAATTTATGTCTAATAATGCTGAATTAACTATAAAACCTGCTGATAAAGGAAGGGGTATAGTATTGCTTGACACATATGACTATAACAGAGCCATGATAGGAATGTTACATGATACAAATATGTATACTGAGATTAGTTATGAATCCTTTATCAAGATAGTTAGGAAAGTCTATGATGATTTATATGATTTATTAATGTGTAGACAGATTACTCAGGAACTATTTTTTAGTTGAATTTCCACTGATTCCTTATATAAAGGGTTTACCCAAGGTCCATAAAAATGTTTTTCCCCTTCCAATGTGACCTATAGTGGCAGGAGAAGGATGGGTAATGGAAAGTATATCAGTTTACATAGAGACTATACTAGGACCTTTGACAAGAAATATTCCATCTCTTTTAAAGGATACATATCAACTAATTGATGAGCTAGAAAATATATCTACACAGGCAATGCCCTCTTCCTATATACTTGTAACTCTTGATGTTAAAAATTTGTTTACTTCGATCCCAAATGATTATGGCATTGAAGCCATTAGAGATATTATGAATTCAATAGATGGATTTAGTAGTGAACAACAAATACTTATATGTACTTTGTTAGATATTGTATTATCCAATACTGTCTTTATGTTTAATGATATTTTATATGCACAGAAATGGGGTGTCGCCATAGGCACCCCATGTGCTAACTCTTATGCAAACCTTGTGGTATATTACTGGGAGAAGACATTTTTGTTCAACAGTGCATTCTATCCACATGTGCTTCTCTATAAACGGTTTGTGGATGATATACTACTTTTTTGGGAAGGTCGTATGGATATGCTTAATGCCTTTATAAGTTATTTAGAGTCAACTACAGATTTTTTAAGGTTTACCCTGGAGTCTTCTTATACAGAGATTAATTTTTTGGATATAACCCTTATTAAAGATCCACAGGGTCATATATCCACATCCCTATATAGGAAACCATGTTGGAAGAATGCACTGTTGCATTTCAGTAGTATGCATCCTCGGTTTATATTTTCGAATATTGTTAAAAGTCAATGTATAAGACTTACTAAAATTTGTAAGGATATAATGGATATGCAGGAACAGTTAGACAATATGGAGAGATTGTTTACGGAAAGAGGATATACTAGTGCTATGGTGAGCAAAGTTAAAGAATAAGTTTTAGATATGTTTAAAGGGGATGGAGCTTGGGCATGTATGATTACTATTCGACCCAGAAAGGTTTTCAATGGCTATAGAGTCTTATTTACAACCAGATATATGAATGATAATAAGAGAATAGTAGACATTATTAAAAGGAATTGGCATGCACTTACTGTTGATCCTTCTACAATGAGTATTGTAAGAGAGTCACCAATTTTTAGATATAGGAACAGTAAAAACCTTAAAAGGATATTATGTACTGAATGTACTCATATGGAACAAGAAAGGATATACAGGAAACAAACACATTTTGGAACTTTTCCATGTAACAAATGTAAGATGTGTAATTTTATTATAGATAAGCAGGATTTTGTCCACCCCATGATTGATTATATATTTAGACCTAGATTTTATGCAACATGTGATGATATGAATCTTATCTACTTAGCGACCTGCATGAAATGTACAGCTTTTTATGTAGGGATGACCTCAAGGAAATTAAAAGATAGAATGTATAATCACGTGTATGATATCAGAAAGATGAATCAGCAGAATGCACTAGCTAAGCATATTGCAGTTTATACAAATCACTGCTTCAAATTTAGGGTATTACAGTTAGTTACTAAGAATAAGAGGGGTGGTGACAATATGAATTATCTAGAGTCAGTAGAGTTATGTTGGATTTTTAAATTATGAGCACATGTAGATCCTGGTCTTAATCAATTTATTAGTATCAAATCTACACTTGCTGCTCGTAGGTATTAATAGTTGGTCAGTTAATAGTAACGTCTGACTACTATAAATTATTATAATTATATGGAGCATTTATATATGTCATGGATTTTATATAATATATATTGTGTTTTATTATTTGTATGTTTATACTATATATATATATATATATATATATATATATATATATTATGTATTTTTATGTTTTTATATGTTTTTATTTATTGTTTAAACACTTGACAGATTGTTACATTTACCAATAGTCAACCATGTTGACGGTGGTTCTGTAATATACTTACTTATTCATCTTTAGGATATATTATAAGTATTATAGAATTCTTATGCTACAAGGTACATTTAGTTCAAGGGAAGGTTATCGTATATGTGTTCATTCCTATATAATATTCCTAATGCTAAAAGGTTTAATTGGTAATGTCTATACAAACGTATAGCTAATGTAGCTCTATAGTTGATTTTTAGACAGTTTTATTGGCTCTATTGTGTGAAGCTAATTTAGCTTTATATTGATGTGATGCAATAGTGACTATTTAATGGGCGAACAATTATGCTGTAATGAGGTTCAATTTTTCTTAATTGATTTTAATTGAATTAGTATGGAGTCTATATATTAAATTAAGTTTGAATGGTTTCATGAAATCTGAAGAAGCGTGCCTTGGTAGCACGTGAAAGCGCTTATTTATATTTATATGTAATAAATTCTGTTTTATGTTTTACTTTGTGGTGGTCCTATCCTATTTTTTCCTAATACTGGTAGTGACAGAGCTTTTCCAGTTCCTCAGTATTGCAGAATGTTGTGGTTAGTGTATCTCTCTCTCAATATATATATATATATATATATATATATATATATATATATATATATATATATATCAATACCTCCTCTCTCTCTCTCTCTCTCTATATATATATATATATATATATATATATATAGATAATAGATATATGTATGTATGTATGTGGATTAACGGGTGTGTAGGGGATACAGTCCCCCACATGGAAGGTATAGGGGTGGCAAACCTCCTGCAAAAAAAAAATAAATAAATAAACTTATGCTAGTTTGGCACTGTATTTGAGCAGTTCAATTAATTTGTTTTCAGATAATTTGCAATCAGTGAAATTACACTCAATGAATGTTCTGCTAATCACTTGCTCTACATTACAAACTTTATTTTTGGATTCTGAACTGGAACTAAACTGCACTTGAACTGTCTCAAGTATATTCTACTTGTTGCTATATGTCTATATCTATATCTTATGTCTAGCTATTGATATAGATATAAATATAGATACAGATATAGTTATAGATATAGATGTTTTCAAGATATTTAGGTACAGCAAAAAATTGATAGACAGGCCTAAACGGACATCACTTCATGATGAAATACTGATTACAATTGGAAATGATTGAGCAAAGCAGTATATGAAATCATCAATATACTAGACTAGTCTGACAACAGCTCAGCGTTCCCACATGTCATTTACAAAGAAGGAAAATAGAAACAGGCTGCATACAATGTTCTACAGACATCCACAGGGACCATCAGATTTGAGAGATGGCACTCTTGCAGTCTGAGACCTACATTCAATGTAGCCAATGAATGAATAGGTAGTGTGCTCAGACTATACAATGACTAAAGAGTTAGCATTTGGTGATGTCAAATGTCTTTGACAACCCAAATATCAAAGTACTGATAACGCTGGCATGGGGGAATTCTGCATGTATCGATTCCATAATCTCAAGTAAAACTGTGTTATTTTCATTTCCTGAAGAAAATCAACGTCAAGAGTTTGATAGTAAGGGGTGAGTTTTGACAGAATGAACATTTATATAAATATAAACACTTAAATACATATACACACAGATATATAAATATCTATAGTGCTGCAGCCTTTATGGAAGCCATTTGCTGGTGATAGAGTATATTATATTTTATTGTTACTGAGAGAGTGTAATATAATATAATATAATATAATATAATATAATATAATATAATATAATATAATATAATATTATATTATATTATATTATATTATATCCAAACCAAAGGGTAAGAAGCTCACAAAGACAAACCACTCAGTAAAATCTGCAAGAAGCTTAGTTGTTTTTTCTTGCATATTATATTATATTATATTATATTATATTATATTATATTATATTATATTATATTATATCCAAACCAAAGGGTAAGAAGCTCGCAAAGACAAACCACTCAGTAAAAACTGCAAGAAGCTTGGTTGTTTTTTTCTTGCATATTATATTATATTATATTATATTATATTATATTATATTATATTATATTATATTATATTATATTATAGATAAAGATGAATTTGGTAACTATGTATCAATTGCCTCTTCCAGAAGTTTACTTAAGTGATGGAGAAAAGAGATATGCCTGTATTTAAAGAGATTGAAAGGGGTAAAGCTCTTTGTATAGCAATTACAGCAGTCATTTTCTAAGAAACATGGAGGGAATGGCTTGTTAGTGACATGTAGAAATAGTACTTGTTTTGATGTGCAATGAAATCTTTACATTTTAATAAACCATGGGTATATGCCTTAATTGCCAAGTTTACCATATATGGGGAGAATCTTTATCAATTTTCTGATTTCATTTTTGGATTGATATGCTCTGAAAGTTACACAAAAATACAAGAATAATTTAATTGTACCTATTGAGCTGCAGAAGGTATATCAGTCTATTGAAATTTTGAAACCCCAGAAAGTACCAGGATAAGACACTATACCCTCAAATGTTTATAATAATTTAAAGCATCTATCTTCCCTGAGGTAGTAGAACACCAGGGCGGCACAGTGGTGCAGTGGTTAGTGGGTGCACCATTGTCACCAGTTGTCACCTCTCTCCTCAGTCTGGATTCCCTTCTTTGTGGGGTTTTCATGTTCTCCTCTAATTCTCTCCCTGTGTTCCTCTGGGTATCTCGGGTTTCCTCTCACACTTCACAAAATCCATGACATTTCTCTCTCTCCTGGGCCTCTGAAAACCTGAGCTCTATGGAACCTAGTCGGACATTCCCGGTCAACAAATGTTAAATAAATAAAAAAATAAAAAATCATTTCTATTCTGCCAATATTGTGTTAGTAGTGAAACTCAGGTAAGATTCCATTAATTTGCCCAGTTATAGATCCACACCACTGTTTTCAGTGAAATGTAAAATATTTGCAAAGATTTCAACAACCTATTTGGAAAAAGTGGTCACTTATCTTTTCTGTCCAGCAGAGATTCGTTAATGAGAGAATTGGTGGGCTTGATTTGTCTTAGACTATTCTGTTGAAATGTTAACTGATCATGTAACAAGACCGGTGGCTACAGTTATTAGATTTTGACAGGGATTTTATTTCAGTTGAATGGTTGTTTCTATGGTAAGTGCTTGACAATTTAAGGCTTGATCTGTGCTTTACTGACAATTACAAGCAGATATAAAGATATCCTACTCTAGTAATCATTTGTACATGAATTGACTAACATTGGCATGTTTTCTCATTGGCAGAGCAAGCTATCGGGGTGTCTTAATGCCTTACTCTTCATACATGCAGTAGAAACTTTAGCTTCCACAACTAGGCATATGTGCAGCATGGAAGTGATACTTATTCAATATCACAACTCATTTTCTGCCTCATAGTTTGCTGGCAATGTGATAATGTAGGCTAAAAGTTCAGGAAGTACAATTGTTTCCCCGCATGTAGTCATTAACAAAGTTTCAAAACATCTGATATTCATCTAACATAGAAAAGTCACATTTTTTCTTTTAAATGAAGGCTGACTGGTAAATCTCTCACAGAGTTCAATTTTGCCATCTAGTTCTGTTTCCTCTGATTAAAGTAATAAGTGCCTAAAAATCACCTAAAAAATGTTGAGTACTTCTACCCCGACTGCAAAGGCAGTATTAGCACTGATTTCTGAATAACAGTACTGCATCACCCTGCAAATGACATCTGGTGATCACATCCCCAAAAACCTTGCACCTATGCTGGCTGCCCCCTCCACCTGACTATAGCTATTTCTCTATTGTCTGCTGAGTTTGTGAAAATTACTATAGGATATCAAGGTCGAGCATTCCCATGTATATGAGGCTCAATGCTATTTAAGAATATTACCTTGTTGAAGGGAAAACTTGCCTGATAACAACTGGTCACAGATGATTTTAAAGTACGATTGAGATTTTAATATAATCATTTGTGCCTGATAATGCCATTAGCCATGTCCAAAGCAATTCACTTTAACGTAGCTTGTAACCTAGCAACTCTCATGCCCTAAGTCTGAAAGAGAGGGACAACAAGAGTGCTTTAGCAAGTTATGAAGTAAAGTGGCTCGAGGTGAAGAGATTTTCATCCTTACAAATGCTCAATAGGAGCAGGAAAGATAAAAAGAGATCTATAAGTTATAACCAACATTATATTATATTATGTTATATTATATTATATTATATTATATTATATTATATTATATTATATTATATTATATTATGTTATATTATATTATGTTATATTATATTATATTATATTATATTATATTATATTATATTATATTATGTTATATTATATTATATTATATTATATTATATTATGTTATATTATATTATATTATATTATATTATATTATATTATATTATATTATATTATATTATATTATGTTATGTTATATTATATTATATTATATTATATTATGTTATATTATATTATATTATATTATATTATGTTATGTTATATTATATTATATTATATTATATTATATTATATTATATTATATTATATTATATTATGTTATACTATATTATATTATATTACATTATGTTATATTATGTTATGTTATACTATAATTTATTATATTATATTATATTATATTATGTTATATTATGTCATATTATATTATGTTATTATATTATGTTATGTTATATTATATTATATTATATTATATTATATTATATTATATTATATTATATTATATTATATTATATTATATTATATTATATTATATTATATTATATTATGTTATATTATATTATATTATATTATATTATATTATATATTATATTACATTTCTGTCATGGCTACTCTGTAGAATATGGCACATGTGCCAGCAGTCACACTTCCTATGGCTGTAGTTGAAGAATAAAGCACAAAGCAAAAAATAATGTGCAACAGGGGTCCAAATTCAGAAACAATTTTTAAATTTTGCTCTTCTTTACTTAGAAAGTTAATCAAATGAAATGATTTTGCATTAATGTGTATTAGGATACCTTTTGTGATGCACTACTCCATGGTGTTATTTTGTGACTACAGACATCAATGATGTATCTCAAAATTACTCATTATGAGGAAAATAACATAAAGGTGAAGCAAAATCAGGGATGGTCTGTGAGGTCAGGCAAAGCTGAGAAGTCTGTCTGCAAAATTTTCAAATAAACACCTGAAAGAAGTCTAGTGTTACAACATGTTCCAGTAGGAAGGTAAAATGAGCTGAAGTAAGAATTATTATTATTGTAATCATGCTGTGTACATTCATAACATATGATTATTTAAAGACAGAAACAGCTATCCTTGCTGTACTCCTTAAATCCATTCCATATTTATAACAAATTTTCTAGTCAGCTGATCTGCAGCAGCAAATCAGGATATACAAATACTGTGACTCAAGCAGGGCCCAGTGTTTTAACCCCTAAGTGCAGGCCAATACTGACCAGTGAAGGCAATATCTGCAGTTCTTCACATTTACCTCAAGTTACCATCCTGTTGTTGCTTACCTTGTTTAAAACTGAGCCCTGTGCCTCATGTTATTGTTGACAACTGGTGCAACATCCCATCCCCACACCACGCACTGCTCCACTACTGGATTCTCCCCTTTATAAAATTTAAATAAACAGCTCCAAGTCATTGCTACAGCACCATGGATTTCAGTCTCACACATGTTACAGGCCACCTAAGAGCATCTTGACATTATTTTAAATGTAAAAACTGCTATTATGTCACAGCATCTCTTACTGCTCTTTATCTCCTGCGCATGTACATAGACGTATGCAACATTTGTATAGATACTGATATTGATACAGATAAATGTGTGTGTGTGTGCATATATATATATATATATATATATATATATATATATATATATATATATATATATATATATATATATATATATATATATATATATATATATATATATATATATATATATATATATATATATATATAGGTTTACAATCAAAATGTGGAATGGCACTTATGCAAAACTGGGATGGTCGACTGTGTGTTCCCCATTTTCACTAATGCCGATCTGAAAATGTTCATATCTACATTAGCGAATGTTAGTGTCCATTCACAACTATGAGGTCAATGTTATGATTGGAAATTGCACTACAGTGGGGATTGGGAAATTTACCCTTTTCATCACTGTAGTGCAATCTCATGGTTGGTATACATAATATGCAGGGGGTGTGGGAGGGGTGCAAGAACGCTTGTCCCCCCCTGCAGAACCATAAAAACTTGTTCTTTAGACATACAGTTCCCACAGTAGCTTTACAACAACAGCCTGAGGGTCTGACATCACTTCCTGATATTTCGAATAATTTCAAATGCAGATATCGAGGTGATGATTTCAGACATTTTGTACAATTGACACTGCCAAATTTGGCAAGAAAATTCAACCAATTCAATAGATTTTGTTGTGACATTCAACATTTTGATAATAAACAGTATTGTATATATATATATATATATATATATATATATATGTGTGTGTGTGTGTGTGTGTGTGTGTATAGTTTCCAGAAACTGTTAATACTAAGTTAACCCTCTGTATTAATTTACTCTAGTTGCTGTTTAGGTGTGCTGGTCAATGCCATTCCTTAGGAGTATCACTTAACTCTTTATTGCTTTTTTTAACTTTGCAAGAGAGTCTTATATTTCTTCACTCTGTTCCTCCCTCATAGCTTATTTCTTGACCAAATAAACCTCACAAAAAGCTTTACTTCATCCTGAAACACTCTCTGTCCAGTGAGTTTTTATTCATCCTGAAACTATGTTCCAAACATAACATTTCTATTGCTTTGCCTGTCCAAATGATGTATTCTGGGCATGTTACATTTCTGTTAGTTTTTCTGTTAAGCATACTGTAAAAATAAATGATCAGTCAGTTGTTGGAAACTCTATTATATATTACTATTTAGAATAACTGCAACCACTCCTGCAGTAGCTCTTAATATAACATTTGCCTTACCAGCAGGAAGTTTTTACATTACTTGAGGCAAAATTAACTTATAGAACCAATAAGCAAGTATAGCTTACCTTGGCCATTTCTGCAGTGAAAATGATTTTTTTGTGAGATAGCACCATCTCCTGCTCTGTTTCAGCCTGCTCCATTTGCCCTCACTTCACTGGAGCTCAATCTTTTCCCCTACCCTATCACCAGGTTCCACCCACCCCCACATACACTACATTTATACTTGCACTACCTCCACCCATTTTATGGTCAGTGAATTAACGATCAATTATACCTTTTTTACATATGCACAGCACCACACACTGCATCAATACTTGTCAGTATAGCTCCAACCATTTAGCATAAACTCACTTATCATGACACTAACAAATATCCTTCTCCTCCTCCTCACACTATCCCTAATATCTTTTCTAACTAAAATAAATTACACATTACCGAGTCACCCCAATTCACCCACAAACAACACAAATTCTAAATAACTCAAACACCCGTAGTGTATTGCATGAACTTTTCCATGCTACCCCTTACGCTATTTTCTTATAGCTACATAAGTACTACTAAATTTGTACCAAACCCCATAAGCCTCTATAACTTCTCCCAAATTAATATATCTACAAGAATTTATTAAAAATTATATAAAATCCTTCCTAGTCTGTAACTAGTACTGATATCATGTCCCTCAAATCTTTCTCTGTACAAACTCCCTTCACTCAAAAACCCACTAAACAAAAACCCAAACCAAAGTGGCCAGATAACTTGCTCACTCCTAATAACATATCCCTCTATGGAGATGTACACCCCAAGACAGGACTTATCCAGACTACCCAAACCTAGCCCTACCCCCCCTTTCTTTACAAACTAACACTCTAGTATCATTATCATGAAAGCAAATGTAAGAAGCCTTCACAACAAAAATGCAAGGTATTCATGCTTACATAGCACACCAGTCTCCTGGCCTATTCATCAATACAGAAACCTGGTACAAAAAAAAAAAAAAAATCTAGTGAAAGATGAACAAATGTTCCTCCTGGCCTATAATTTACTTAGACTTGATAGACTAAAAAAGAGAGCAGGTAGTGTTGCCATTTTATACAAAGAATTCATTAGACATAACTCCCTACCCTAATAGAGTCATTCCTTCTATAATGCTGAAGTGCTAACATCACTGCTAAAACTCAATAAACAGAAATCATTATGTATGACAGCCATATTTATTCAAACAGGCAATAACATTACAGTAATTGAAGATATTCTCGTCTGATTTAAAACAAGTGTCTTGCATGAAACTATAACTCTAGGTGATGTTAATATTGACAGCTACATAAGTAATACTAAATTTGTACCAAACCCCATAAGCCTCTATAACTTCTCCCAAATTAATATATCTACAAGAATTTATTAAAAATTATATAAAATCCTTCCTAGACTGTAACTAGCAACTAGAACAGTATGTCTGCTGGTCTACTTGATACTATAAGTGAACACTTGCCTACTTACATCCTCAGACACCATAGCAACAACAGCAAAGCAACTAACTGCAATAGAGTTTACAACCTTACCTGTTTCTACAAAGATGATTTAATGACATGTTAAAAATGTGTGACTGGTCCCTCCTAAGAACTTTTTCACTTAATGATGCAGTGACATTCCTCAACTCAACTTTTCTAAATATACTAGACCAACAAGCCCTTATCAGAACTATAAAAAATAAAAAAACTAACCCTGTTCCATGGCAACTAAAAAAAAACAAAACAAAACATGCTAGAAAGAAATAGTGCAATGAAGCTATAGGTGCAACAAACAAACAAACAAAAAAAAACAACCATCTTAAGGAACTGAGCAATCTTACCAAGTTCAAAATAAAAAAAGACAAGAAAACCTACTACATCACTCTTCAGCAAAAATACTTCAAGAACCCCAAACTCTTTTGAAAATCTATAAAACCAGGTCAAACCACCACTCTGCAACCAAAAACAAGTACCTTCTAAGACTCAATAATCAATTTAATTCCCACGTTTTCTAATCTATACTTACGAGTCTTCTTCTTATTTCGGCTGCTCCCATTAGGGGTCACCGCAGCGGATCATCTGTTTCCATTTCTTCCTGTCCTCTGCATCTTGCTCTGTCACACCAACCAGCTGCATGTCCTCTCTCACACATCCATAAACCTTATTTTAGGCCTTCCTTTTTTCCTGTTACCTGGCAGCTTCATCCTTAGCATGTTTTTCCCAATATACTCTGCATCCCTCCACAGCACATGTCCAAACCAATGTAATCTCGCCTCTCTGGCTTTGTCTCCAAACCTTCCAACCCGGGATGACCCTCTAATATACTTAATCCTAATCCTGTCCACCCTTGTCACACCCAGTGCAAATCTTAACATCTCTAACTCTGCCACGTCCAGCTCTGACTCCTGTCTTTTTGTCAATGCCACTGTCTCCAACCCATATAACATAGCTGGTCTCACTACCCTGTTGTAGATCTTCCCTTTCACTCTTACTGGTACTCATCTGTCACAAATCACTTATGGCACTCTTCTCCACCCACTCCATCCTGCCTGTACTCTCTTCTTCACCTCTCTTCCACGCTCACCATTACTCTGAACTATTGATCCCAAGTATTTAAATCATTCACCTTCGCCACCTCTACTCCCTGCATCCTCACCATTCCTCTATCCTCCCTCTCATTCACACACATATATTCTGTCTTAGTCCTGCTGACCTTCATTCCTCTTCTCTCTAGAGCATATCTCCACCTTTCCAAGGTCTCCTCCACCTGTTCTCTACTCTCACTACAGATCACAATGTCATCTGCAAACATCATAGTCCACTGGGACACCTGTCTGATCTCATCTGTCAACCTGTCCATCACCACTGAAACTAAGAAAGGGCTCAGATCTGATCCTGGATGTAACCCCACCTCCAACTTAAATGCATCTTTTACTCCCACTGCAGACCTCACCGCTGTCACACTACCCTCGTACATATCCTGTACCACTCTTACATACTTCTCTGACACTCCCGACTTCCTCATGCAATTCCACAACTCTTCTCTAGGCACCCTGTCATATGCTTTCTCTAAGTCCACAAAGACGCAATGCAACTCCTTCTGACCTTCTCTGTTCTTCGCCATCAACACTCTCAAAGCAAACATCACATCTGTAGTGCTCTTTCCTGGTATGAAACCATACTGCTGATCACTAATCATCACCTCCCTTCTTAATCTAGCTTCCACTACTCTTTCCCATAACTTCATGCTGTGACTGATCAAATTAATCCCTCTGTAGATACTATGGCTCTGCACATCACCCTTATTCTTAAAAATCGGTACCAAAACACTTTTTTCTCCATTCCTCAGGCATCCTCTCACTTTCCAAGATTTCAATAAACAATCTAGTTAAAAACTCCAGTGCCATTTCACCTAAACACCTCCATGCTTCCACATTTATGTCATCTGGACCAACAGCCTTTCCATTCTTCATCCTCTTCATAGCTATCCTTACTTCCTCCTTGCTAATCAACTGCACTTCATGATTCACTATCTGCACATCATCCAACCTTCTCTCCCTCTCATTCTCTTCCTTCATCAGCCCCACAAAGTACTATTTCCATCTACTCAACACACTCTCCTCACTTGTGAGTATGTTTCCCTCATTATCCTTTATCACCCTTACCTGCTGCACATCTTTCCCAGCTCGGTCCCTCTGTTAAGCCAATTGGTAC
Organism: Protopterus annectens; assembly: GCF_019279795.1. Classification (NCBI taxonomy): domain Eukaryota; kingdom Metazoa; phylum Chordata; order Ceratodontiformes; family Protopteridae; genus Protopterus; species Protopterus annectens. The sequence goes on from NC_056737.1 coordinate 1,982,285,244, forward strand.
AGGTCCCTTTCTCCGTCCTTAGTGTCCAACCTTTCATACAACTCTTCATATGCCTTATCCTTAGCCTTCGCCACCTCTCTCTTTGCCATGCACCTCATCTCCTTATACTTCTGTCTACTTTCTTTATCTCTCTGACAATCCCACTGCTTCTTCGCCAACCTCTTTCTCTGTATACTCTCTTGTACTTCCTCATTCCACCGCCAGGTCTCCTTGTCCTCCTTCCTCTTTCCAGATGTCACACCAAGCACCTTTCTAGCCATCTCCCTTACTAGCTCTGCTGTAGTTACCCAGCTATTTGGTAACCCTTCACTGCCACCCAGTGCCTGTCTTATCTCTTCCCTGAACTCCACCTCACAATTACCCTTTTTCAATTTCCACCATTTGATCCTTGGTGCTGACCTCACACTCCTCCTCATCTTCTTGATCACCAATGTCATCCTACAAACCACCATCCTATGCAGGCTAACAACACTTTCCCCTGCCACCACTTTACAGTCTCCAATCTCCTTTAGACTGGCCCTTCTACATAAGATATAACCCACCTGTGTGCATCTTCCTCCACTCGTGTATGTCACCCTATGCTCCTCCCTCTCTAGTTCTGTTCCACTACAAGAGCTTTAATATCCAGCACTCAGCTTCAATTTAAAACCATCAAATCCAATAAAACAGCAGGTGACTCAGTGGATGCAAACTATTTTTTTCAAAAAACTGTTACACAATTCCTTTCCGGTTTAGACTGGATCTTACTTTTCATATATTCAAACTCTCTGTTAAAGAACACCTATCCAATACCTGGCTGTGTTCCTGCCTTAATCGAGATTAGCTATAGCGTTCCATTACCACTTCTTTTCTGTTAGCTACATACTTCCCCTGTTCCACACTCCTTTGTCTGCACTACACCCTGGTTTTATTATCTTCTATCTCTTTGTGTTATTTTCTACTGGCTCTTCCTATCCAGATTACTCAGCCTATTACATAACAAATATTCGATTGTGATACTTATATTTATATACATTTTAGATAAAATGCTTCTAAAACTCATGCACATGTAATTAATCTGTAACACTTTTCTTATGACTTTCTCTTAATGTTTATACTTTTTGCACTGTATCTGGAACAAAACTCAGCAGTTCTACCTAACTGTGGTGGTTTTCTCCCTGAACCTCTGCTGGAAAGGGCTATTCCAGTCATCCAAGTCAGAGTTTCCTGATAATTAAATGCAAAATAATAAATAAATAAATAAATTGCTTTCTTGTAAACCTGAGAGACACCAGACTTTGGCAGGTATTTTCCTTTTCTGGATGCTATAATTTATGAAGCATATATTTTTATCGGATTCCAGTTGTGCTCTGATGCTTGCTGGCTGTGTAAGTATTCTTGTGTCAGTGTATATGGCATGGCTGCCTGAATATCTCCTAATAAATATGGAATGCAATCATTTATGCAATACTGACAAATTGGACAATAAACATGGGATGACAGAATGGAAACTGGAACTGCTCTAAATATCTGAATAACTTTATAAACTGAAGACATATGCCTAATGCTAGCAAAAACTGAACACAACTGATAAGGTGGTATGTGATCAGAGAATTCATTGTAGCAAAAAGCAAAAAAAAAAAAAAAAAAAAAAAAACTAAATAATCCACAGAAAAGCATAGCTGTAATAAACTGAGCAATGTCTTCAGATTTTGCAAATATAGAACAAAACCTACAATCGATCTCTCACACTCTCTCTCTCTCTGTCTCCCCCCATCTCTCTTTCCCTATATTGCTGCAGCAGTTAGCATTCTGGTTCGATTCCTGGCTGGGTTGCCTTATGTGTGGACTCTGCATATCCTCCCTGAATTTGCATAGGTTTCCTCCAGGAGATCTGGTTTCCTCCCACATTCCAAAGACGTGCAACTGGCGTGTTTCACCCCAGGTCTTCACTCAAAATGGGCTCTGCCCCAGTCGGACTTTCAATATATATATTTATATCCCTATCTTTCACTCTCTCTTTATATATATATATATATATATATATATATATATATATATATATATATATATATATATATATATATATATATATATATATATATATATATATATATATATATATATATACATATAGTGTCGAATGCAAGCGAGACTAAATTTGCTGTAGCCATTTTTCGAAGTCAGTTACTTGTAATGATTTCACCAGAAATCAGAAACTTTATGCTAGGTCATTTCTAAGCTGCATTCATAACAAAAGAATGTGCCAGTAGAGGGCATTTTTATCTGTACT
>NC_056737.1:1982297515-1982420015 GCF_019279795.1 Protopterus annectens
CACCTCCATGAACCTACTCAGGAACAGAGAGAATCATTTACTGCCAGACCTAATACCAGCCCCAATGGAAGCATCACAAGTGCTTTACCAACCACTGGGTGGGTGGGGCTACCCAACCTATAACCGTGTTACCCCTTGTGTTTCCATGACATTGTGAGTAATAACTGGAGCATCCCTTTTCAGTAATGTATAGATAGATAGATAGATAGATAGATAGATATAGATATACATTATATATCTACATTTAACATCATTTATATGCAAAAGATAAAATGCATGGTTTATTTTTATTCTTATACTTCTAAACTTTGATAGCCAAAAAAAATGTCATCTGATACCCATTTCTAGTTACAGAATCTATTGAAGTTGTTAATGTGAACTTTACATGTGTGCAGTTTTTAGAACACTACAAATATTGAGGCAGTACTTTGTCCCATATTTCCTAATTATGTTAGAAAGAATTGTATTGGATTAGTTTTTATTTTACCTTCGTTTTGAATGGCAGTGTTTTCTTAGTATGTTATCACTGATGATTTGCCTTTGTTGCAACAAATGTGTCTTACGTTTAAACATTTATTTTAACAAACGTTGAGCTAGTGACTGCCCAGTAATGGACTGTGATGTAGCTATATGCTTAGAACCACTTGCATGCTTTGCTTTATTGTACTTGCCTTTAATTTCACTACTCCGAAGGCTCTTCCTAGGGTAATAATACATTTACGTTAGAAGTCATTAGATTTGAACCATAGTGGTAAAACTATTTTGTGCTTAAGTCTAACATATTATGTAGACCTAGATATGTTGTCTACTGAAATGTGAACCTTTGCCTGTTTTGAGTCCATCTGGAATTCAAAACTGTAAAAATAGTTCATCAGCAATTGGTATTGCAGTTATAACCATGGCAGATGAGAGAAGTTCTGTCATGCAAAATCTGTGACAGCAATATGTTGTTACAATCAGGGAGAGGTAGAGGTAGGTATTTTTCTAAGGTAGGTCAGGAGAAATCTCCACTTAACTCACTGTTGTACACATGGAGATAACTTAGTAGCTAGACACATTTGAATGGCATAGAAGTTAATTAAACAACATAATTTCAACCAAGTTTTGTGTGTCTGTTAAATTCTTTCATGATATAAATATTATGTTCAGAAATTGCTTGGTGTATTTTATAGGTCATTTTCAAAGATCTTGTAAGTAAAAACAATGTTGTGATTAATATTATTTCCCTCAGTATAAATTTGCCATTAGAGTGATAGTAATAATACAAAATTCTAAGATGAATGGCCTAAAATGTCATTACAGTTTATTTTTTCACTGTTAAAGGAGAAGCTAGAAGGTTCTAGAAAGACTGCAAACTGGTCATCTAATCATAGGGTTTATATTAAAATTGTGACAACTCTAACTGCATAAGAAAAGAACATAAGAAGCCAGTCTGGTCAAGAAAGAGCCATGCTCTGCCTTACCCATGCTGCCTTAGTTCTATCTAAACATGGCCATGCTCTGCCTTACCCACTCTGCCTTAGTTCTATCTAAACATGGCCATGCTCTGCCTTACCCATGCTGCCTTAGTTCTATCTAAACATGGCCATGCTCTGCCTTACCCACGCTGCCTTAGTTCTATCTAAACATGGCCATGCTCTGCCTTACCCACGCTGCCTTAGTTGTATATATAAGTAGCAGGGTGTGTGGGTGGCGCCCTGCAAACAAGTCTTTACTGTGTTTGCACAGTGATTCCGTTTGCGGAAGTGTGGTGAATGTTCGAATTTTGTCAAATTCGAGCATTCACCACTTCCATGTTTGACTATTTTGTTGTTCACTGAAGTGAATTTTCATTTCTATGTTTCGTAGAAACAATTATTCACTTGAAGTGCGAACGACAAAATGATAGTAAAACGTGTCTGACAGGTGGTCAAAGTGTCAGAACTTTGGATGCCTGTCACACACTCAAAACTGTTTGAATCACAAAGAAGCAAATACATAACACTTTGTTTCACAAAGATTCAAAGAAAAGAAAAATCAATTTTTTTGCATGTAGGCAAGCCCCCCTGCACTCCCACACCTCTTGCTAATCATATATACCAACTCTGAGATTGCAAACACTGGTTAAAAGGGTAAATTCCTCAATCCACACTTTATGATTTTGCACAGTAGAAAAGCCAGTTAATTCGATCAGCTCATTTTAATCAGCTGTACTTGCCTTTTTGCATTTCAACAAGTCTACTTGTCAAAGCTGATGGAACCATACACACACACATATCTATATTCTATCTATCTATATATATATATATATATATGTGTATATATATATATATATATATATATATATATGTGTGTGTGTGTGTGTGTGTGTGTATTCACACACACACACACACACACACACACACACACACACACACACACACACACACACACACACACACACACGTTGTATAGAACAGCAGGTAGTTACCATAAACAAACAAAACATATTTTAACTTTATATACTTTGTCCACTTCAATCACAGTTATTGGAAAATACGACAGTTCACAATAGCCTCAGTTCCACCCATCATTTTGGTATCTGCCAATGCTGACATGCTTATCATTCAAGACAATGACAATGACAGGATCCCTTTTTGAGTAAGAACACTGCACCTCCATGAACCTACTCAGGAACAGAGAGAATCATTTACTGCCAGACCTAATACCAGCCCCAATGGAAGCATCACAAGTGCTTCACCAACCACTGGGTGGGTGGGGCTACACCCAACCTATAACCGTGTTACCCCTTGTGTTTCCATGACCTTGTGAGTAATAACTGGAGCATCCCTTTTCAGTAATGTATAGATAGATAGATAGATAGATAGATAGATAGATATAGATATACATTATATATCTACATTTAACATCATTTACATGCAAAAGATAAAATGCATGGTTTATTTTTATTCTTATACTTCTAAACTTTGATAACCAAAAAAAATGTCATCTGATACCCATTTCTAGTTACAGAATCTATTGAAGTTGTTAATGTGAACTTTACATGTGTGCAGTTTTTAGAACACTACAAATATTGAGGCAGTACTTTGTCCCATATTTCCTAATTATGTTAGAAAGAATTGTATTGGATTAGTTTTTATTTTACCTTCGTTTTGAATGGCAGTGTTTTCTTAGTATGTTATCACTGATGATTTGCCTTTGTTGCAACAAATGTGTCTTACGTTTAAACATTTATTTTAACAAACGTTGAGCTAGTGACTGCCCAGTAATGGACTGTGATGTAGCTATATGCTTAGAACCACTAGCATGCTTTGCTTTATTGTACTTGCCTTTAATTTCACTACTCCGAAGGCTCTTCCTAGGGTAATAATACATTTACGTTAGAAGTCATTAGATTTGAACCATAGTGGTAAAACTATTTTGTGCTTAAGTCTAACATATTATGTAGACCTAGATATGTTGTCTACTGAAATGTGAACCTTTGCCTGTTTTGAGTCCATCTGGAATTCAAAACTGTAAAAATAGTTCATCAGCAATTGGTATTGCAGTTATAACCATGGCAGATGAGAGAAGTTCTGTCATGCAAAATCTGTGGCAGCAATATGTTGTTACAATCAGGGAGAGGTAGAGGTAAGTATTTTTCTAAGACAGGTCAGGAGAAATCTCCACTTAACTCACTGTTGTACACATGGAGATAACTTAGTAGTTAGACACATTTGAATGGCATAGAAGTTAATTAAACAACATAATTTCAACCAATTTTTGTGTGTCTGTTAAATTCTTTCATGATATAAATATTATGTTCAGAAATTGCTTGGTGTATTTTATAGGTCATTTTCAAAGATCTTGTAAGTAAAAACAATGTTGTGATTAATATTATTTCCCTCAGTATAAATTTGCCATTAGAGTGATAGTAATAATACAAAATTCTAAGATGAATGGCCTAAAATGTCATTACAGTTTATTTTTTCACTGTTAAAGGAGAAGCTAGAAGGTTCTAGAAAGACTGCAAACTGGTCATCTAATCATAGGGTTTATATTAAAATTGTGACAACTCTAACTGCATAAGAAAAGAACATAAGAAGCCAGTCTGGTCAAGAAAGAGCCATGCTCTGCCTTACCCATGCTGCCTTAGTTCTATCTAAACATGGCCATGCTCTGCCTTACCCATGCTGCCTTAGTTCTATCTAAACATGGCCATGCTCTGCCTTACCCATGCTGCCTTAGTTCTATCTAAACATGGCCATGCTCTGCCTTACCCACGCTGCCTTAGTTCTATCTAAACATGGCCATGCTCTGCCTTACCCACGCTGCCTTAGTTCTATCTAAACATGGCCATGCTCTGCCTTACCCACGCTGCCTTAGTTCTATCTAAACATGGCCATGCTCTGCCTTACCCACGCTGCCTTAGTTCTATCTAAACATGGCCATGCTCTGCCTTACCCACGCTGCCTTAGTTCTATCTAAACATGGCCATGCTCTGCCTTACCCACTCTGCCTTAGTTCTATCTAAACATGGCCATGCTCTGCCTTACCCACTCTGCCTTAGTTCTATCTAAACATGGCCATGCTCTGCCTTACCCACTCTGCCTTAGTTCTATCTAAACATGGCCATGCTCTGCCTTACCCACTCTGCCTTAGTTCTATCTAAACATGGCCATGCTCTGCCTTACCCACTCTGCCTTAGTTCTATCTAAACATGGCCATGCTCTGCCTTACCCACTCTGCCTTAGTTCTATCTAAACATGGCCATGCTCTGCCTTACCCACTCTGCCTTAGTTCTATCTAAACATGGCCATGCTCTGCCTTACCCACTCTGCCTTAGTTCTATCTAAACATGGCCATGCTCTGCCTTACCCACTCTGCCTTAGTTCTATCTAAACATGGCCATGCTCTGCCTTACCCACTCTGCCTTAGTTCTATCTAAACATGGCCATGCTCTGCCTTACCCACTCTGCCTTAGTTCTATCTAAACATGGCCATGCTCTGCCTTACCCACTCTGCCTTAGTTCTATCTAAACATGGCCATGCTCTGCCTTACCCACTCTGCCTTAGTTCTATCTAAACATGGCCATGCTCTGCCTTACCCACTCTGCCTTAGTTCTATCTAAACATGGCCATGCTCTGCCTTACCCACTCTGCCTTAGTTCTATCTAAACATGGCCATGCTCTGCCTTACCCACTCTGCCTTAGTTCTATCTAAACATGGCCATGCTCTGCCTTACCCACGCTGCCTTAGTTCTATCTAAACATGGCCATGCTCTGCCTTACCCACTCTGCCTTAGTTCTATCTAAACATGGCCATGCTCTGCCTTACCCACTCTGCCTTAGTTCTATCTAAACATGGCCATGCTCTGCCTTACCCACTCTGCCTTAGTTCTATCTAAACATGGCCATGCTCTGCCTTACCCACTCTGCCTTAGTTCTATCTAAACATGGCCATGCTCTGCCTTACCCACTCTGCCTTAGTTCTATCTAAACATGGCCATGCTCTGCCTTACCCACTCTGCCTTAGTTCTATCTAAACATGGCCATGCTCTGCCTTACCCACTCTGCCTTAGTTCTATCTAAACATGGCCATGCTCTGCCTTACCCACTCTGCCTTAGTTCTATCTAAACATGGCCATGCTCTGCCTTACCCACTCTGCCTTAGTTCTATCTAAACATGGCCATGCTCTGCCTTACCCACTCTGCCTTAGTTCTATCTAAACATGGCCATGCTCTGCCTTACCCACTCTGCCTTAGTTCTATCTAAACATGGCCATGCTCTGCCTTACCCACTCTGCCTTAGTTCTATGTAAACATGGCCATGCTCTGCCTTACCCACTCTGCCTTAGTTCTATCTAAACATGGCCATGCTCTGCCTTACCCACTCTGCCTTAGTTCTATCTAAACATGGCCATGCTCTGCCTTACCCACTCTGCCTTAGTTCTATCTAAACATGGCCATGCTCTGCCTTACCCACGCTGCCTTAGTTCTATCTAAACATGGCCATGCTCTGCCTTACCCACTCTGCCTTAGTTCTATCTAAACATGGCCATGCTCTGCCTTACCCACTCTGCCTTAGTTCTATCTAAACATGCTGCTCTCATCTTTCTTTTCCTTCTGAAGACTAAAGTGAGCTATTAATTTATAGCAATATATTTACTTGTTTCCAAAGACCCCGTCCATCTGTACTTGGTGCTGATCATCTCTTCCTTTTTTCTGCAGTATAGCTGTAAAAGATTATGTTGGGAAACCTATGGGTAGATGAAGACTGAATTCTTCAGTATCATTTTTCCCAAAATTCAACCTCCTGAGGATCAGAGTTCCTCCATAAGAAATTACTACTAGTGAGTTCTGCCAGCAGTGATACCATTTTTGGGGGAATGTCTCCCCTCTACAAGTTGGTGCAACTGTGGAGTTGGTATATATAAGTTTGGGGAGGGCACAATCCCCACTTCAGAGTGCAGTGATTTTTCAGTCTTTTTTGGGGAATGCAGGTCGGGTATTCCAATAAATGGTGAGTTTAACTTTGTCCACTCATAGTGGAAGAAATTTTATCTCTTTTGGACTTATAACAGCAAATAACATATATAAAATTAACTATGACATATTGATAATATAGACTTATTTGTGTGGCATGGTATATACTGAACTGTCATTACCATTGTCTTACAGTTTATTGCAGCACCTTCCCCAAGTCAGTCTCTGTAAAATAAAGCTGCCTAGAAATGGCTTATCCAAATCACACACACACACACACACACACACACACACACACACACACACACACACACACATAAATATCTATGTGTTGACTTATCTATAATTATATTGGTATATATAGTGATAGATAGACAGACAAACAGGCAAACATTCAAGCTACAAAAGCAGTCAGAAAAAAACACTAAGAATATTAGTTTGATGGATAAATAGGTAGGTAGGGAAATGACTTGTCATAGTGTCAGACTGAGAAAGCTTGTACTGCTAGCTAAAAAGGGTAGGTATTTATCATGTCAATGTCAATGTGAATAAATGGCAATAAATAAATTAATACATTTTGTGTGTCAGGTAGGTGGGTGACAGAAAGAGTGAGAAGTGAAGTTTGGCACAGACGGATTTGTCATGGGACTGTTTAATGTGGGATGGGGGGTGCTGGGTGTTAACTGTGCTAAGTTATCTGGGTGACTAAGAAGGGTTAGGAAAGGGTTAAGTGAGTTGGAATCTGAAGGGAAGTGAAGTAGTGTTGAGGGGTGCGGCTTGGGGGGGTTTGAATGGAAATCCAGTGTGAATAAGCACATTTCTGTGTGGTCTTGTTGAGGCAGGATCACGTCCCAGACGATCTGAGGTGTGAGTAAGGTAGGCCTTGTGTAGTTATAAGTCAGTAAGGTGAGTACAGCTTCATTAGGTTATTAAGGGTTTTTTTTTTTTTTTATTCTTTCTTTCTTCCTCTCTGGGGTATTGCATTATAAAGGATAAATACAGGGTTAATTGTAGTTTGAGGAGAGAGATTCGATCATAGACTCTTGAATAAGTTTTTTATATTGCAGTCTATTTTATTGTAGTTTGGTTTAAGAGGTTTGTTTGTTATTAGATGCTTCGTTGGTAGTGTTAGATCGGTTTCTGGTGTGTGGACTTGATTTTCAGTTAATTGAGGTTGTGGTGGCATTGTCTTTTGCGTCCATAGTGGTATTTAAGTTGCTCATCAAGTTATTAACTTTCTCTGGTGGTCTAGTGCTGCGCCATCCATAGGAAAAGGTTTTGTGTAATTATTAACTTTCCCTGGTGATTTAGTGCTGCGTCGTCCATAGGAAGAGGTTTGGTGTAATTCGCAGGCTGACAAGGGATGGTTAACGATTGGCTGCACATGTGCAATTGCACTGGCGTGGCGTACAATGGATGTAAATAAAAAAATGAATAATAATAAATAGATTTTATTTTATTTCCTTATTTAATTAAGTTTTCTTGGCATAATGTCGCCTCAGCCTAAAATGGGCCTCAAGAGCAGTTAACCCTGTACTAACCTTTGAAACATGCATGATGGGGGAAGTTGGGGGTCTGCTCGAGGTGAAATTGGTAAGTTAGATGCATTTTGTTTCATTCCTTTGGGCTAGTGTTGGCATACGGTGGTGTGTAGGCTGGCTGTGTTGTTCCATGGTGATCTAGTGTGTTCATATGGTGGTTGAGTGGGGCTGGCAGAGTATGGTTGGATGGGTGTTTGTTTGTTCTCTGGTGGTCTAGTGGTGGCGTATGGTGGTTGTGTGGGATGGTTGTTTGGTTTGTTTGTTCCCTGGTGGTCTAGGGGTGGTTGAATGCTAGTGGTGGTTGACTGGGGGCTGGCAGAGTGTGGTTTGATGGCAGTTTAGTACTTTGTTCCCTGGTGTTCCAGTGTTGTTGTATGGTGGTTGTGTGGGATGGCTGTTTGGTTGTTCTCCCTGGTGATCTAGTGTGGTTGTTCGGTGGTTAAGTGGAGATGTCGGAGTGCAGTTTGTTTGCTGTCTGGGTAGCTTGTTTCCTGGTAGTCTAGTGCTGTGGGGGTAGAGAGGAGATGCTGTGTTTTCCTGGGCTCATCTAGCTGTGTGGTTTGCCGTGCATGCGCGTTAGTGTGGGCAATCCATGGATTAATGTTTTTTCTGTCATAAAAAAAAGAGAGAGAGAAATGAGGAAATCTAGCTGCTGAGTCAAGGCTATGTGAAGGAGTCTTGGATTTAAGTTTTTTTTTTTTTTCTTGTTGTAAGGTCAGCATGTTGGATGCATTTTAGAGGGACCTAGTGCTATGTTTGGCTACAGTGTGAATGACTGGAGTTCAAATGGGTTAGTGGCAGAATAGGTAGCATACTTGCTTTCTGATGCATAAGGTGGGTTCTTTTTCACACAGTATATAGATGGATTGTTGATGCTGTTTCCTTGCCAGGCCCAGTTATTGAGAGCAATTTTATCATGCCAATTTTATTATCTGTCATTAACATTTGTGTTTTTTTCTAGGTGATCATGGTGGATGCTTTGAGACAGTGATGGGCCAGTATTGTAGTGCAGGCTGAAGATTTGTTCAAGGACATTCCTGCTGAGGTACCATCAACTAGCACACAGGGTGTGACCACTCGTAAGAAGTGGCATATGACTGCAACCCGGGCACCCAAGGCAAAGAGAGGCAAGCAGACAGCATCAGCGGAGATGGTTACAGAAGTGATGATTCCCCCTTTATCAGCTGCAGGTAATAATTCATCAAGCTTGCTGGAGCAGATGTGGGGGGTGAGGTAGGGGGCAGTGAGGGTGTCTAATGGAGGCTACGGGGCAGCAGTTTGGAGGCCTTAGCCAAGTGTGGAGGGGTTTTTCAGGATACCCTGTCTTTGTTAGATCAGGAGTTAGGGCTTGATGTACATGAGGTGGGGTCTGACTTTGGATTACGGCCAGGGGATTGGTTGACATTGCAGGCCCTACGGCAGGAAGGGGCTCCCATTTTATTGACCCCGCACATATCTCTGCTAGTGAAGGAGAAGATTTGGAAAGAGGAACTCACTGACATTTTTGAATTGATTGATGCAGACAGGGTTCAGCGGTTGACAGAAGCAGAGACAGCTAATGGGAAGGACCTCTTGGCTGCATTGGCTTTGCTGTGATCCATCGCAAAAGAGTAGGGAGGTTTCGGTCTAGGACATAGGATAATTGAGTCCTAGGTTTAGTTTATTATATGGAAGTGTGTTTGGAAAGGGACACCTCGCTGGCTCTTCCTCTTTTGGCTTATTTTTTGATTCTTAGGGAAGCACAGAGGTTGAATCCCAGTTATGCATGGTTATGATATGACCAGGAATTTCGCAAGTGTAAAGCAGTAGATAAAGCTATGTGTTGGGAGGTCAGACATCTGGACATTTGGCTGTCCACCATGATGGATACCAGTGGAGGGGTAGCAGATTATTTCAGCCATCTAAGGGAGGTGCAGGAATATGTTGGGCTTTTAATGCCGGCAAGTGTTCCTGGGTAGGTTGCAGATTTGCTCATATTTTCTCAAAGTTTATGGGGGCACATGCATTTACACAATGTGGGGAGGTGGGGTTTAGGCACCGCACTTTGGGGGAGTCTGAGAGGTTGCACTAGTTCCCATTGAGCATTGCTAGGCAGACGTGGTCAGGCTAATTTTCGGGGCCAAAGTGGGGGGGGGGTCCTTTCGGGGAGGTAGAGTGCATTTTTTGGAACCATTCACCTATTATGGTGAATGTATTGAAGGACTTATTGATGCATTATCTGCTTCCGGTGGTAGTGGGGGGGTGTTAGAAGGTTTTTATAAAGGGTTTTCAATTAAGTTCATATTGGTGGAGGGGGTGGGAGGGTGGGGAGAAATTTGAGGTCTATCAAGGGGAGGTTAGTGATTTTGCAAGGGTTGATTGACAAAGAGTGCCAGGGTGGGAGGGTGTTAGGTCCTTTCTGTTACTCTCCTTTCCCTAACTTTAAGGTGTCACCATTAGGTTTGGTTCCAAAGAAAAAGCAGGGTAAATTTTGTTTAATTCACCATTTATCATACCCTGCAGGTGAGTCGGTGAATGATTTGATTCCCAGTGAAGAGAGCACTGGATATGGCAGTAGAGGGTGGAGGATCAGCAAGCTGTACACTATTTAGATGATTTTTTATTTGTGGGGGAAGGTAGATATGGGCCACAGGTAGCTATGCAAGAGTTTGTGGGGATGTGTGAGGCCTTGGGGGTACCTTTGGCTAAGCATAAGTTGGAGGGCCCGGCGAGGGCTTTGGAGTTTTAGGGGCTAACTGTAGAAGCAGGACAGGGTTTGTTTTGTTTGCCTCAGGAAAAGATGGTTATGCTGTGGGAAAAGATCAGATGAGTGAAGTCTAGGCCTAAGGTTTGGGTAAAGGACATTATGGAATTGTTGGGTTTGTTGAACTTCGTGTGTAGGGTGGTGCATCCTGGGCAGACATTTTGCCGGTCTGTGGCATTTTTGTTGAAAGGACATAAGAGTAAGCATCACAGAGTATGGGTCAGTAAGTTGGCAAAAGAGAACTTAGATTTGTGGATGGAATTTTTACAACAGTTTAATGGGATTTCATTTTGGCAGTTGGATTGGGTTACACAAGGAGAACTGCAGTTGTTTAGTGATGCAGCTGAGGGGTTGGGAATGGGTGCTTACTTTGCAGGTCAATGGTTTAGTATTCCATGGCTGGAGCATTGGTCAGAGGTGTGGAAACGGGATGTTGCCTTTTTGGAGTTGATGCCAATTTGGGCAGCTTCGGTAGTATGGCAGGATCATTTGAAAGGGAGGAGGGTGGTATTCCATTCAGATAATTCTGCGGTGGTGAGAGTGCTACAGATAAAAATGGCTAAAGCACCTTGTTTGTTACTTATTCTTAGGAAATTGGTGGTGCATAGCTTGCTGATTAACTTTTCTTTTACAAGGTTACATGTGATGGGGGTTTCGAATATGATAGCTGATAGTTTGTCTCGTTTTCAGTTCTGTGGGTTCCAGCAGGTGGCTCCAGAAGCGGCTTTGCATCTGTCAGTTGTCCCACCTGGCATTTGGCAGATTGGCAATAGTGATCGGCAGACTGATGTGACAATCATGGGTGACATCTATGAGACGAGCCTATGGTAGGGCGCTGCTTAACTTTGACAAATATTTGAGGCAGTTACCTGATGACGACTGCTTGTGGTCTGAGAATTTACTGTTGCATTATCTAGCCATATTGAAGGGGCGAGGAAGAGCAGTGTGAACAGTGAGTGTGGCCTTAGCAGCCATTGCTGCGTATACGCAGTTGGATGGATTAGAGGATTTCACTAGGTCATGGGTGGTGAGTAGAGTGTTAAAAGGGTGGGCTAGAGTTGAAAGGGGTAGCATGAATAGGAGATGGCTGGTTATGAAGGGTATTTTAAGGATGCTGATAAAGGGCTTGGGTAAGGTGTGTGGTTGTTTGGATGAGTATGTTTTGTGGTGTACAGTTAGTGTTTGGCTGTATTGTGAGGCGTTTCGTGTGTCTGAGTTATTGGGTTCATTGGTATGGGAGGATGTGTTGATATTACCTAGGGCGGTGCATATTAGATTACATTCTTCAAAGACAGATCAGGAGGAGCTTGAGACACCCATAGTTTTGGAGGAGGTGGGGATAGCTTGGAGATGCCCTGTAGTTTGGGGAAGGAAGTTGTGGGGGGCTCGGAGGGGTAGAATTCAAGGGTTGTTTTTTTCAGCAGTAAGTGGTAAAGCATTGATGGGCAAGCAATTGAACATGGTTATGAGAAGGGTGCTTTGGAGTGTGCGTTTGCAAGGGGATAAGTTTAATTCACATTCCTTCCAAATGGGTAGGGCATCCGATCTGGCTAAGGAAGGTAGGTCAGTGGAAGTAATCAAATGGGTGGGTTGGTGGATATCCAATGCCTTTTTGAATTATATTAAGTAGTTTGTAGAGGCGTTGTTTTAATTTTTTTTCTCTCTTCTCTTAGATCATAGACGGATCATCATCTTGGGCCATTCTTTCATATTCTGGGCTGCTAGGCATGTGGCAGTTAGACGCAACGGCATGAATCTGGGTTTGGATCACTTTGGTTTAGAAATCATTTGGCATGGTGTTAGAGGGTTAAGGTGGAGTCAAATATTGCAGGAATTTAATGGGTTACAGGTTAAGTGGGGGTTGCCTCAGGTGTTAGTGATTCATTTAGGTGGCAATGATTTAGGCAGGGAACCGAAGAGGAGTTGGTTTGTCAAATTTGTGAGGACATTTTAGCATTGTGGAGGATGTATCCAGGGATGGTTTTTATCTAGTCTGAGATTATTCCTCAGTTGGTATGGAAAGGGGCATGGAATTTTACCACCATGGAGAAGGCTCGCAGATATGTCAATTTTAAGTTGGCAAAATATTTGGGAGAAATCGGGGTACATACAGTTCGGCATGTAGAGTTTGACAGTAAGGATCTAGTGTGGTATAGACCAGATGGAGTTCATTTTAATGATTTTGGTCTGGATTTATTTAATCTTAATTTGGGTTTGATGGTGGAGGATCTTATGAAGAAAGGTATTGTTTGAGGGGGAAGAGCCCTTTAAAGGCTGGTGGGTGGAGAAGAGGGTCAGGCCTGACCCTTTTCTGTTTCCCCTCTACAGGATGGTGGATGGCTTGGAATGGAAAATTGGTAGTTGTAAGGTATTAAGGTGAGTGGGAATGATGTTTAATACAGATTTGCTGTTATTCCATTAGCTAATTGTATCGAAGGGGTGAGCGGGAATGCTGCCCTTATGTTTTATGTTTCAATAAAGTTATGTTATTATTCATTTCTATCACAATAAAGGTCATCAAATGTCTGTAGGTGTTTGTGTATTTTATTAGGACCATGGCAAGTGAAGTTTGGCACAGACAAATTTGTCATGTGACTGTTTAATGTGTGATGGGGATGGTGCTGGGTGGTAGCTGTGCTAGGTTATCTGGGTGGCTAAGAAGGGTTAGGAAAAGGTTAAGTGAGTTGGGATCTGAAGAGAATTGAAGTAGTGTTGAGGGGTGTGGCTTGGGGGGTTATGAAAGGAAATCCAGAGTGAATAAGCACATTTTGATGTGGTCTTGTTGCCCTTCCTGCCTGGCCCAATTGATTTTGGTTTGAGGTTTGTTGGGCAGAGAAGAGGGTCAGGCTTGACCCTCTTCTGTTCCCCCTCTACAGGATGGTGGATGGCTTGGAATGGAAAACTGGTAGTTGTGAGGTATTAAGGTAAGCGGGGCCCTGCCTTGGTTGTTTATCCAAGGTGAGTGGGTACGCTGCCTTTATCTTTAGCTATTTGTATATATGGGTGAGCAGGAATGCTGCCCGTATGTTATTATTGATTTGATTGATGTTTAGTGCAGTTTTGCTGTTATTCCACTAGCTAATTGTATTCAAGGGGTGAGCGGGAACGTTGCCTTTCTGTTTTATGTTTCAATAAAGTTATGTTATTATTCATTTCTATCACAATAAAGGTCGTCAAATGTCTGTGGGTGTTTGTGCATTTTATTAGGACCGTGACAAAACATTTTGTAACATACTGCTTTGCAATTTTGCTTTATTTGTTGCTCGGTGAAATGCATTAACTATTTTTTTTTTCAAGTTTTAAAGCACCAAACAACTTATTTCACTGCTGGACACTTTCTCAGTACTATTTGTGCATTTTCACGCTTGTACCTTTGCGTATTATACTTTTGCACTTTTAAGATTTAAAAATCTTAATTGTAAACAGTTGCAGCAGATAAGTGCTTAGAAGGAAAGCTTAGCAACGGTTTTGCTGGAGCAAGTAAACCATGCAAGAAAAAATTACTGTCTTATAGATAGAGTCCATCACAGTTGGCTGTTTGGTCATACTACCTTACTTTGAATGTATACCTTAAGAACTAATGGAGTCAGAAAAGGTTAAATGCATTATGTTTTAAACTGAGGAAGTGATATTTTACAAACATTTATTTTAAAGGTCATTTTCTAGTTTACTAGAGCACTTTTGGAGGATGTTAGAAAGAGTTAGCACACACGCTGATAGCTGAAACATCTGAATATGTTTCTGTTATCTAAGCTCATTTGTAGTGCTTCCATTTCATTGTGTCTAGAGCATGAACATTTTGCATGATCTCAGAGGTGAATGACCTAGCAGTCAGTGCGTGTCTGCTCATAAGTAGCAATGACATCAGAGCCATTGGGTTCACAAAATGGAAAATGTATTTGCATGTGTCTGTCTGTTGGGGGGATGGTAGTAAAACAAAATATGTGAGACAGAGTGCTGTTACATGCATTACTCATTCTAAAATCAGGCAACAATGTTCTAGGCTTAATGGAAGAGGAAGTAGAAAATGTTATTCTAATAGACAAGAAACAATGATCAGTTTTTAAAAATACTAATACTGGCTTTAAGCAAGACTACAGTTTTTTTTTCAGTTTTTTTTAAGATAGAAACATTGATTACTTTTTAAGGTAATGTTAGTATTTGGTGAAACTGGATATGGAAAACTCCAGCAGATGAGAAAAATATGTGCAACATTAACAAGCAAAAATGGTTATAAAATGAAAATCATGTTACACTGCTTTGTTTCAGGCAAACAGGAAAAGCAAATATGAAAGGACAAATTGTGTGTGAAGGCATATTAAACTGAGACACAGAAAAGAAAGTTGCCATACATTTTTGAGCTATCATTTTCTTGTGGTTTCTTTCCCTACACATGCTCAGTTTAGTAACTTTAGACAGAAATTGCATAGGCTGGTACAGAACAGTGACCAAAGACTAAAAGACGCATTTAATTAAACACATATTGCACAATGCCATTTAATTGACGTCACTGAGCTAGACAAATGACTGCTGGATATAAAGCTAAAGATTAAGATCACACAGAAAAGAGTAAAATACAATACTTTCATGTAATGGGAATAGTTGCAGAGACACAGGCAAAATAAAGGAACTGGATACATGCATAGTATGAACATACTTAACCTCTAAAGTACATGCCGTCATTAAGCGAGTGCTTGAATTGTTCATTGGATGTTTCATTAAAAGCCTTTACTGTACAAAAATATTTTTTTTTCCTGTGGCAACTCATGTTATGTCATCTTCAAGCAGTGTATGAAGGCAAAAAAGCAATTTGTCAACAAACTTATATTGTACAGTGTGAACACTAATACCCATGAGGTTTGGGATTGCATAAACATGATATCTCTCTAGTACATCATTCAACAACTATAAATGGAAAGAGTTACCAAGGAATGTTATTACAGGACCATTTAACCAAATTTTCAAGCTTTTCCTTATCAAACAACTCACTTTATTCCCATTAGTATTTCTCCAAAAATGCCAGATATTAAAGTAATACTTTTTAATGCTTTTCCCTTCTGATGAATGTTTGAACTGTTTATTATCTCCCTCTAGCAGCTGCTACATCACAGAGTAATCTAGAAATCATTGAGTATAAGAAGAGGTTCTACATCTGACAAATGTTTGCAACTTATTATTTCTCTGGTTCAAATCTGGTCAGTAAATAGAAAAATGGCAGGACTACTAAGGTTTCAATTCAGAATCATCACTCATGTTTGATTATAAGAAGAAGTAAATGATAGGCCAGTTGAGAAATCAGCTTTAATGAGTTACAAGTTCCCCCCAAATTTTTTTTTTCTATCGGAACATTTCTATCTGATAAAAATTCATTTACTTTTGACTGATAAAATTCAGAGTGCATTGTCAAAATATATGCCATTATTCTCCAAGGTAATCAAATAAATCAGAAATCCATGTACTGCTGCCACATGTACACAGGAAAGGCTATACTGACCTGATGACACCACGCAATAGGGACACAAACTGCGTTTATGGAAAATTATCTGTTTATAAAACCAAACCCAATTAGAAAGGTAGTTTCCTTCAATCCTTTTTTTTTATATAAAAAATTATGGAATAATGCAAACCAATTTTAAGAATGCAGAAAAACAAATTGGCTGATTTTCAAACCTATATAATCAAAAGAAGTGAAGACTGGCAAAACTGATCAGGCAACAAAAGTAAAAGGTGCTCAGAAAAAGACATTGCAAATATAATGTGCTTTTAGAACTTAGGGCATGAGCACATACTGACAAAAAAGAAATAAAGATGAGGATGTTGCAAAGAATGCAATAGGTCAACTGAGAGCAAATTAGCTTAAATATGGTGTAACAGGTCTCTAATGGCTGGTATGCATTTTTTGCCAATTGTAGATCATATCTCTGAAACCAAAGGAAGACAAGTGATTAAGAAATTATTTAGACAACCTTATATATTACATTGTTAAGATAAACATTAGAGTGTTCCTTTTTTTTATTTATAAATATTGGATATTGTCCATTTTATACGTGGCTTTTCCATGGATAGAACTAATTTAAATATAATTAGGATGACATCATGCAGAATGGTTTATTAGTCACATGAAACCCACAAATGAGGAAAAAGTTGAGTTTCAGCTAGGAATTGCCCCAAATAATACATATCATATAACTTGTCATGAATGAGAAATTCTGTTTCTCCACTGCTGGACATTAAAATACCCATCAGTTCCACCATTCCATAAGAGATGGTAAGACTTATATGAACGATTTCTGTAATGTCTATCTCTGTAACATTTGTAGCTATATAGAAAAGAGGACAGATTATTTCTGATAAAAACTCATCAAATACTTTTGCAAAGGACTGAAATATAAATTGTATCGGAACATTTATAAAAAATGAGGCAAATGTAAAACGTGCACCTATTAACTGCAAGGAGAAAGGGCCTATAATGCAAAAACTTTAGTTAAAGCAAAAGGATGCTTTGGTGTATGTCTAAGGGGTATGACGTTTTAAAATTTTGACCCTATCCTCCAATTCTACTGTGTTCTTTTACATCTAAATTGGGAGAAATGCTTCCAGTTTTCATGGTGATATAGCAAAATGGAGGCTAAACAGATAGACAATGTCAAACGATAGTCATAAAAATTCTGTGGGAGTTGGTTTACTCACAAGAAGCTCTACTCTATATACTCTAGAAAATGACATGTCCTGATTTCTGTATGCTTTTGTATGGTAAATTTAGAGAGGTGGAGTGTTATAACAGGTTATTTTGTATTCAGGAAGAAGCATCTGCTTGATTTTTGGTAATTTTAGGTTTTTTTGGGAGGAGTGAACAGAATAGTGTTAGTCTGTAGAAGCTCACTGGACAAAGCACCTTATGCCATGGCATGACTATAGAATTCCCCAGCAGCTTAGGGTTGCTCATTTTTGAAACCGTCATTGTTTGGAGTTGTGGTTTGACATTGTTCATAGATGTATACTAGGCTACCAACCACAGGGGCCTTTTTAATTCTAATCATGCACCCCAAATACATTTGACAAGTTTAGGGACCTTATGTTTATTGTAAGGGGGTATATTTAAGCTAGAGCTTAGATGGTCAAGCATTTACAGGCTGCAGCTGTCCATTAGGGATATAGATGCCAAACCAGGGATGAATTTCTAATTACGCATCCACTGTCCAAATTACATATGAATTGGTTTAGGGAAGAACTCTGCTACACATTGACAGGAAAACTGCTGCCCAGAAGAGACACATAAATGGCCCCTCTAACATGTCTTATTTATGTTGCAAGAAAGGTTTAAAATCCCTAGGCTTAGTAGTTTTGATGCCTTTTTTGTGAATATGCAGAAGCTGCATCAGAGTGAGATCCCAAGATGCTTTGTATGCCTGGCATAGATCACCCCTCAACAGTCTGTAGGAGACCAGCTATGTGGATAGTGCTTTAAGGTGGCCAGCAGAGGACATGGTGTTTAAGTCCTATATTCTTTTTGTTAGGAATGTCTGTGGATATTCTAGTTGTTGCATGTAACTGGTCAAGTACATACTGAAGGAATCATTGTACTCAGTGACTGGTCTGATGAGGGCTAAATACAGTGGAACAATGACTTCCTTGGACCCAGATGCCATATCCTTGTTTATAAATTGTACAATATATAATGAGCTCCTTACTACCCTAGATACATGATGTTCAAATGCCAGGTCACGGTCTACAAGCATCCCCAAATCCTTGGCTGTTTGATCTACTTTTACAGGTATATTATCAATGGAGTCATTTCCAAGGGTGACCATCTTCCCAAAGGATATTTTTATGTATTTATTGGCACTGAGATTCAGACCTTGGCTCTGACTCCAGTTGTTTGTCTGAGTCAGCCCTTCTTGGAGGATATTTGTATCCTGGGCTAATTCTATAATTGCACCTAGCTTGCAATCATTAGTAAAGAAGATCAGCTAAAGACCACTGATGCTGGCCTTAACTTTGGAGAAGTAGATGCCAAAACGTTGTCACAATAGTATGGTGCCCTGAGGGACTCCACTAGACACTGATATTTTTGTGCACGTAAATACTCTTATCCTATCTTCCTGGATCCTATCTAAGAGCCACTGAACTGCCCATCAAGTAACATAGGGGTTAATACATCATTCTATGACTTTGTCTACAATGCCTTTGTGGTGTACTTTATCAAATGCTTTGGCCAGATCAAGGTGGGCAGTATGCATTATTTTGTTCTTCTCCATTGCCTTATTAACCTTCTTGGTGAGTGTCTCAAGAACCTTCTCTCTACTGATGGTTGGGGATAATTTCAATGGCATTTTCAGAGGGGTGGCTGGGGGGTGATAAAATTAGAGCTGAATTTGTAGGTCAATAGACCTGCTACATGTTCTGGTTCAGTGAAGAAGGCTGCATTTAGAATTAGTTCTGACCACTGTGTTTACTACTTTTGAGGTTGCAGATGTAGCTAAACAAACTCTTATACTACTTCTTGGCCTGGGTGGCTACCTCAAATTTGGCTTTGGTAGACATGGGTTTTCCTCTGAGTTGACTGTTTAGATTGATGAGAGAGCATTCATTCTGCTGGGCATTGCACTTCCTTATTTTTTTTCATGACCTTCTTCCTTCTGTTGTACAACCTATTTGTATTGGGATTTTACCAGGGTGGTTTGTTTCTTGTGTTTGTCTGGTGTTTATTACTGGTATGCCCAGTTATCTCTATGCATCTACTGACATTATTGTACAGGGTCTCAGTGAACAATTCCATATAGGCTCAGTGTTCTTTGGGCTTGGGGGTGTGTGGCTTAAAGTCTTGCCAGGTTATTATCACTTAATAGCTGGGAATTTACCTTAGAACAGTTCCTAAAAGTTCCATGATTAGCAAGGCTCTGGGTTTTGTTTTTATTTTATGGAGACAGATTTATGATTTGACCTCCCCAGAGAGGTCATTACACTGGGAAGGGGAGGGTGCAGCATTCTCCCATGTTAGTAATGACCAAATATAGTGTATTCTCACCCCTAGTGGGCATATCAACTATCTAGTCCAGGGTGCTTATGTTAAAAAAGTCCAGAAATTTCTGCATCTGCAAGTTTGGAGGTAGTGCATGATTGCCAGTTTATAGTGGGGTAGTTATAGCCACCCATGGATATAGTACCAGATTGGATGCTGAGTGACTTTAGTAAGTTTAAGTATGTGTTATGGGTTTCCTGGGTCACAGAGGGGGACTTATAGTTTGCAAGGATATGGTATGGGATTTTGCCCAAGGTGACCAACGGTCCGAGTATTTCCAGGACAGTCCCAGTTTGGAAGTCTCTGTCCCGGAATCCCAAACATTGTCTTTGGGACACAGAAATGTCCGTGTTTAGACCACTCACTCTGAATGGTGGCTTGGCTTCCCAGGGTGGCCAATCCCCCTGTTTTCCCATTCTAAGCAGCTCTGGGAACTTTGTGAATTTTCGGGGAAGTCATTGGTTATGAGATAAGGTTGGATGCCTTTTCCCTGGCAAGTACCTTCCAGGCCCTGCTGTTATCACTCAGTCAGTCCCTCAAGGACTTCTGTTGTGGGGGGGGGGGGTTCTGCTTGACCCCACTCATCCAGGCAGGAGCTCTCCAGACCCTACACCCATCTGCCTGGTGCTCCCATACTGACTTCTGTTAGGGCCAAACCCTAGAGTCCTCCTCTTCGACCTGGCCAAGAGACCTTCCCAGCCACGACCCCCCTATATCAGGGGACTCTGCCACCTACATGTCTCCTGCAGGCTGCTAAATCATTCCAGATCACTCATGCTCTCAGACCCTCTCAGGGGAGCTTCACCCCGATCCCTTCTGCTCCTCCAGAACTCCCCTTGGCCACTGAGGGGCAAATCCGCTCTCATGAAGGGATCAGAGTCACCCAGCTTTCCCATCCAGAGAAGGTCTGGGGACTGTGAGATTTTTCAAGGATGCTGTTGGTTATGGGGTGAAGTTGGATGCATTCGCCCCGGCAGGAGCTCTCCAGGCCCCTCTGCCATCCACCCTGGAGCTTCCTCAGGGACTTCCATTATGGGGAGCTCTGCCTGACCCCACTTACCCATGCAGGAGCTTTCCAGGCTCCACCACTGCCTACCAGTTGCTTCCTTAAGGACTTCCATCATGAGGGGGCTGTGCCTGACCCCGCTCACCCAGGAAGGAGCTCTCCAAGCCCCGCTGCTGCCCACCGTAGTGCTCTCTTAAGGACTCCCATTGTGGGGAGCTCTGCCTGACCCCACCTCACCCAGGCAGGAGCTCGCCCAGCCCTGCCACTATCTTTCTCTACCCCCCTTCTGACTTCTGTCCCAGAGAGGGTATGGTCCATTCCCCTTCACACAGGCAAGAGCTGTCCTGTACCAGTCACTTTCCACCTCTCTGTCTCCCTTCCAGACTTCCATCGGGACTGACCACCTCTGGGATTCCACTTCTACCCGGGAGAGAGAGCTCTTTTCCAGGGTTACATATCTCCTAACTGCTGCCAAACCATGCAGTGTTATGCATGCTCTTGGAACCTCTCAGTAGATCTTCCAAGCCTCATGGAAGTCTGCTGGGCCACAAAGCCTCAGACAGTCCCTCTTTCAGACTTCTGTAACACCAGTTCTCCACTTTGCCTTGCACCTATGGCTTTTAAACTCGCAGGGGAGATGGCCCTGGGTCCTCCCATCTCTGCACTTTTAGCAGCACACTTCAGTCTCTCACCCCCACGGTGCCAAGCGCCGATGAATGTGCATCACTTCAAGCCTCCTGGCATGTGGCCTCTTGCCTCCTGGGTGGTGCTATTCACAGAGTGGCATCTCCATAATGCCCGGTAAAGGATGGGAGGCCAACCTGCCTGCCCCAGTGTGAGGTGACATGGCTGCCCTATCTCCACTCCCATGGGGGCTGGGAGAATGGGATTGCAGACCTGGCTTCCGGGGCGGCCCTCAAGTGTCCCATTTTAGGTCCTGTAACAAAATGATCACCTTGTCTTTGCCTATGGTGATTTGGATGTGGAGAAGCTCAAGCATGTCATCCTGTTTGACCAGCCTTGAGATATGATTCTTTTTGATATAAATTGAGATGTCACCACCCTTACTCCCTGCCTAAGTAGTAGCCGGTCTAAATGTGTGTGTTTGTATGCAGCCCCGTATTGCCATGGTATTCTCTGAGGCTTTAAACTATGGCTTGGTAATTGCACTAATGCTTGCATTTTCTAATGAGTGGAGAACTTAGAGTGGAGTTTCTTATTTAGCATCCTGGCACTAGGCAGTAACACCTTTAGATTATCTAGGGTTGTTTTTCTAAGTCAATTTTTTTTTGTCAGTTTGACATTGCCTAAAAAAGGCACAATGGGGGAGGGAATGTTTTAGTCAATATTCAAAACCCTAGAAGGGACAAGTGCAAACCATCCCTGGCAGAGCAACATGGTCTGTCGACCATAAACACCCATGCTAAAAAATATTGTACCCCCTTGGATTGATGCCAAAAAATAAAACAATTATTAAATTCAGTTATCTTCTATTCATATTGTGGCATCACCACTGGGGGGGGGGGTGTGTGTCTGACATAATGGTAAAGTTTTTTTTACTTCACTGATACAAGGTACAGGGTTTAATTCTCACCATTGAAAGGGAAATTGGCTAGGCTTAAAATGGCCTACAAAGTTAGATAGCCTAGTACTTACCTGTGAACCTAAGAAAGTAGATTGCTGCTAAATGCTAGGTTCATACCAGCCTGGGGTACATAAACTGAGAGTTCCACCGTGTCCCAATTCATATAGTCCAGAGAGGTGCATCTCAGATCATTTGCTCCCACATGGACTATGACAGAGTCATACAGTTATTTGCAAACCAGTGACATAAGTGTTTGAGTGATTTAGAGTATCCTGGCTCCTAATAGCTGATCATGACTCTCTCTATAATTAGCTTGGTAAGTAAGACATCTGTGTGTATCACAACGAGTCTCTTGTGACCAAAATGTTGAGCTGTGTGGTGGTATGCTTTATGGGCCTAGAAGTTGAGATGCCATTGGATATGACAGCATGTGTCTTGTTTAGTGTTGTTGTAGATGACTGCTCTAGTGGTTGCTGAAGACACTATGAGTGCTGTGTCTAGGAGGTCTTTGTGGTTTCAGGAGATTATATCTAAGAGCCTTAGAATATGTGGGGCTATGTATCTGGTCATTTCTATGTAAGGCAAGTGTAGAGTGTGAGTGGTACTGATAACCTGTTTGTTACTACAAGTGTTTGCATGTGAGAGCCTTGACTCTATCTCTCACATACCATTCCTATTTCTTGGAGAATTAGTTGGCTGTCAGTATACATGAGGAAGTTGCTATATTGCCTTAGGACTCCCATATCAACTGGTATAACTGCAGAAATAGCAGACCAAGATGAAGACCAAGCCTGAGGGGTGGGTGCTTCTCAGCTTGCAAACTAGCTGGTTCAGTGTGCAGCTAAGTACTAAGGAATTTTCTAGGGTAGTTTTATAGGTCAATATCAGTTCTAGCTGCCTGCATCTATACAGGGCACTTCTACCCACTTCTGTGCAATGAGCAGCTTGCAAAAGCAACAATTTTATACAGGATCAAAAAGTCTCAAAATAAACAGTCTAGCCCTCAACCAATAGTAATAATACTCTTTAGGGTTTTCAAGCAGTGAATCATAGTCAGAAGGAACTACAGCTTTAGATGTTCAGATCTGGGTGGCTCTGGATTCAGCACAACAGCCAAAAGCTATGGTAACAGCAAATAAATTTTAAAATGCAGAGTTCAAGTTCAAAACTATATAAGCAGTGGTGTGGCAGCCAAGGAAATGGAAACTCTGAGATAATGAGCGCAGCTTATATTGGCATAGGAAATCCTAAATCAAACATTCTAGTCCTCAGTCAATTACAATAACACTCCTTTGGGCTCCAATCAGTGAATCACAGCTCAGAATATGCTGTTAGGCTCTACTGCCACCAGAGGGCAGAAGAAAGACTTCTTAAGGTAATTTTTTAATTAAAAAGAAAAAAAGGCTGAATCTGGCCTAGTTACAACTAATAAACAAAGCAGAAATTCAGGAGCAGAGAGTAACAGCTAAAATACTACAGTGGAACAAGGAGCACAGCAAATAAGCACAGATTATCAGTGAAGCAGAAGTAATAAGCACCTTAAAGTGCAGTTAAGAATTATAGTTTAGATATTCCGGTCTTGATGGATTTGGATTCAGCACAACAGCCATATGCAACAGCAACCACAAATAAACTTTAAAATGCAGAATTCAACTGTAAATGCACAAATATCATAATAAATATAATATAAATCTCTAGACAGAGTGCAAATTAGTACTTAATCTAACAATGAAATCTTTCCTCCATTATGGCCACAGGAACTCAAGTTTTCTCCCATAAATCTTCAGCCCTCCTGATGAGAGAATTGATCAGATAAGTTATCATCAGACATACAGAAAGGCATTTAACTCCTGTATCTTTTCTATCAGCCTGTCTTGTACTGATTTTTTTTGTGTGAGTATGTGCTTGTGGGTGTATTTGTCAGTCTGTGTCTGTGTGTTCACAATTCCCTTATCCTAAAGGCTGAGGGTTTGACTTTACCACTCAGACCACTTGCAAACCTCATTTAAGGATAGACCCTAAATTCCCCAAGGCCAAGGAGCTACACAGCAGTCATTTAAACATCTAAGTGTTTGTATTATTTATGGAGAGGAAGGGGATTTTCAAGCATCCTAATCCCTCTATGGTGAGAAGGTAGTCCACAATACAGGGTATAACCCCATACACTCTCCTGCACATGCTCACAATGTCCCAGTCTCGTAGCAAGTTATGTTTTATAGGAATGTATTATAAATCCAGTCTTCACTTTCTGTCGCAGCCAGCCTCCATTAGGTATCAAAGGATTACTGACAGATCAAGCTGCAATGCTCTACTTATGAATATGCAAGTTGACACTGGATACTCTCAACACTCTCCTTCTCTGGCTGAAGTAGCACCTGGAATGCTAATTGAAACTTGATTATCTAGGTTAGAGTCAAAGCCTTATCTATAGGAGTCTTACTTTCTCACACTTACTGAGGGGATTATGGGTTAATAGAAGGACATTGTTGAGGGATTTAAAAGTACATTCCGATTATAAGATCTGGGAAAAGATGGTGATTCTGCATGACAAGTGAAATCATAATATTTGGGAGGTGATTTGTTTTTGACTGGTGATAATGCATTTGTAATAAATTGTTATATTGAATGTTCTATGGCGGAGGTGACCAGATGTTTTCTAATAGTAGCGAAAATAGCGAGAAAGCAATTTAATTTAGGTTATTGATGCTGGCATGCCTTGTAAAAGTGTTTCCTGATTTGTATACATTGTTTTCTTTCTTTCTTTAAGCTGTTTTTGTGTTCCATTATTGAAAAGGAATGGGTGTGATGGTGCTTTTTATTTTTTTAAGAGTGGAGTAGGTGTTTTGTTATTAATCTACCCATGTGCTCATAATACAACAACACTATATCCTTTTGCTTAAGTTGTTTCACTGTGTTTTATCTACTTAACTGCTCTTGGAAAGTGCATTTCACCATACCTCTCAACCTCTGAGAGCAAGAAATCTGGACAAAGCCATAAATAAAACTGGGTTTAAAGCCCAAAAGTAGGGACAATTTTTAAATACTATTCTTACAAACTTAGAGAGTTGACAGAATAACAGGTTTTGCATTAATGTGAATTTTATGAAGAGTATGAAGTCTGAAACTCAAATGTCTGTCATTACTTTCTAACCTCAGTCTTTAATGATTTGCCACTAATTTGCAAGAAAACTACAATTTTTTGACAAACATACCAAACATACGAGGGAAAAGTCTGGACATTCTGCAAAAATCTGTACGGTTGAGAGGTATGCTTCACATTGGTTTCACTTTAGCTTCTTGGTGGGGTTTGGGCTTGTATTTTTAGTGAAATTTTATGTTGTGCTGTTTTATTATTATTATCCTTTTGGAATGTTGCTGTATTTAAAGATGGAATTGCTTAGTTACTATCATCCTTTACTTGGGGGGGGGGTTAATGTATCAAGTTCATACTTAGCTCAGATGATGGCTTCAATAATATAATTAGCTTGTAGTTCCATGTGTTGATGATGCTTTTAAAATGCAATATAAGACTGATGATACAGAAATATTGTATATAACACTCATATATGATGGACTGATTCCACTATTACTGTATATGTTGTCTTTGAAGACATTTTCTGTCGAGGCATGTCTGCATATTACAAGAAAGCATTCTATCGTGTAGCCTATGCTGCCAGAACAGTGACAATGGCAAAATATCATATTTCTGTTTCTGGGATAACTGCAAACTCATTGAGATAAAAAAAAGATAATTTAAGACAGTAGATTGTATTTTTTGGCTGTCTAAGCTTACAGTTATGTCATAAACAACAGTGCAAGTATTTCTAAAGGCAAACGTTGAATGTTAATAGTTGACACAGTTCCAGAGATTTCTATTCTTGCATCCACTGAGTATCAGGATAGGCTATGCTCTCTGGATTCCAAATAAAGGATAACGTGTCTAATTGGAAAATGAAAGACAAAAATGCATGAGAATCAGTAACTTGATGGGGCTTAGTTGGATCATCAGTTTGGTTTTTGTTTTTTTCAGGGCAAACTATATGTGAAGGCAAATGCCAGACTAACTCTCAAACACCTCTGATTTGGTCTCAGAATTTGTCTGTTCCCCCCAAACTGGTAACGTTTGAGGAATAACAGCAAATAAGGACATTCATTACAGGTGCAGATTTATGTCCACCTAGACTGTCAGCTTTTAATGTCAAGCAGCACCAATGTGTATTAAAAATGCCCCTGATTATGGATCATTTATCCCAAAAGATTTATTTTATTCTGCTTTACCCTTGATTCTGGTGGTACAAGGCTGAAAGTAATGAGGATAAATACATGAGCATCATTAAATAATGACTGCATAAATACGGCTTAGGGAGACAATGACTCCAACAGCAATGTGACGATTATATGTGTGCAACTTCTATTCAGATTCAAGATGAAGAAGAGAAATATATTTGTCCTGCAGTGCCTACCACTTCACTGGAATAAAATCCATCTCCAAATTAAGCCGTGTGACACACTATCTGCCTTTAAAACAGAACTGGACAACTAGATGAGTATTCTTTAATTCTGGTATCACTGGCCTGGCCATCCTGGAAAAGAGAGGCAAGGCCAAAAGGTGGGTATTGGCACTGTGAAAATGACCTCATGGCTTGGTTGCCTTGTAACTCCTATCTTTCTTATAATTCAAGTTCAGTTTTATTATAGCGCTAATATTCAAAGCACTTTAGCATTAAATACAAACAGATGTAGACACTTAGACTAAAATGTAAATTAATTAAATTTAAAAAAAACTTGAATAATTATAAATAACTCTAAAATCTGATCTAAACTAATATAAAGTAAAATAAAATGTCCTCTGGGATATGTCCAGCTGAAAAACATAGTTACCATAATAACTGCACAAATATTAAGCCTCTCAAATGTGTATCTCCTCAAAGTGGAAAAGGTGAGAACATAATCATGTCACTAAATGGTCTCCAAGCAGATCAAAACGTCCAGTCAACTGGGCATTAAAAAAATTCAAAACACCTGGACTGTCCTTTCAGATCAAAAATGTGAATGAAGATTACAAACAACTGAAGCCAAGGAGGGAACAAAGTCCACCAGCAAAAGAAAAACAAAGTCTTAATATCAAGACCATCAAAAAGATGAACAAATAATGGTGCCAGAAGAAATTACTGCATAATACACTGTCTGACAGCAGTTCTGCATGCCCTTTCCTCACTGAAATGTGATCTTAGAGTTGATACAAATAATTAGCGGGGGAGGGGGGATTGCTCTCCCCTGCATAAGATGCTATATTTATTTATTTTATTTTCAATCGTTTTTATTTGAACTAAAAATCCTGATATTTCTGTGTGTACTTTTGAGCATTAGATTCTTCTTCAGGAAATTGTTAGGAAATCATATATTATGATGTGTGTGGGTGTGGAAGTGTGTGATATTTGTGATATTTTGCAACATTTGAAATGTTATTATAGAGAAGAAAACAAAAGGGAAATACCTTGAAGAGTGACTTCTCACTCTGAAATTCAGTGTGTAGCTATACAATTACCTGTACATGTATAATCACAAACTGACTGCAGTTTACAACTGCATAGCCATATTTTGTTGCACAGAATAAATTGACTAGGAAATGCCAAACAATTTCAGACACATAATCCTGCACTGATAATAGATCTTCATGGCAAACAGAATGCATCAGATTGATAAATCGCATTAAATTCAGCTTCCATTAGGTGTAGGTATACAACCTTTGCTTAGCGTGATAGAGTATACATGTCTAAAATTTGTCCTTCTTGTACAGATTTTACATTAGAAGTAAAAAATAAATAAATATTTCTCCAAACAGGGAAACAGGTCTGTAACTGCTCACATTGGGAGCCCAGACTTTGTGTACTGACAAAGGCAATGTGCTGCCATATAAATCAGGATTTAGATACAGTGAAATACTTGAAGACAGAATGGGATATTGAATATGCTTTTTATGTGAGCATCTTATTTAAATTAATAATGAATGTTAATATCTTATTAGAATTACTTGATAGTTTTATTATTAACTACCACGGGGGATCTCACATATGGCCTCTTATATGCATGTAGTAAAG
The DNA here is from genome assembly GCF_019279795.1 of Protopterus annectens. NCBI lineage: Eukaryota > Metazoa > Chordata > Ceratodontiformes > Protopteridae > Protopterus > Protopterus annectens. The sequence continues at coordinate 1,982,325,958 of NC_056737.1, forward strand.
CTTGTGTTTTGTATGCCTTTCATTGTTATAGTTGAGTGTTATACATTGTTTTCTGTGAGGTATCATTTATAATTTGCTCAAAAGACCAGGAAAAAATACTTCCAAGAGTTTATATCAACTAAGCTTTTATTAGAGCAGAAGTAAAAATTCTACACATTTCATCAGAAAAGTAGCATACAATAGCTAAAGTACCACAATTTGAAGCAACTAAAGTGTCATGGTCAAATTTAGCATTATGCTGCACTGCAAGCCCTAAACATAGAATATCAGTCGTAAGTGCATGTTGTAGTTCTGTTCTTACAATCTGGATTTTCATGGTGAAATTTCAAAGGTGGACTAAACTATGGTCTTTTACACACAGGCATCAGAGGCATTGGTTCATTTACTTTTACTGTACAGTATGGCATTACACATTTCACCCTGTTTCCATTGAGGGTGTGCTGATCAATGGCTCAGTAATAATGACTTAGAATGGTTTACTAATTTGTCATTACATCAGAAGAAACCTTTTATTTCCTCTAAATATGCATTTTTGTCACTGGAATTATAACTTCTTCTCAATTCAGACGTGTATACAGTAAAATATATTACACAAAGACAATGCACTATATTTGTCTTTGTATCTGGAATCACCAGGTAAGTGAATTCTGTAGCTTAGGACAATGACATATTCTGAGAAATCTGCAGTAATATTTCATATTTGTACAAAAAAAGACAATATATTGTCAGGCACTATTTTTAGTCAGTCATTAGGGTGCTTGTTTGTTATTTGGTTTCCAATAAACATAGATTTTGTATTTTGTAGGGCTGACAACTTCATATGAATCTAAAGCATGCCATTATAGTCATGGCACGAACCCAAAAAAATCATGCTATTTTTTTTCACAAAAAATGATAATTTCTATAGTGTAACATGATATAGCAAAAGCCATACATTGTTTTGACAAGGAGACACAAATCTAGAATTCTGTTGTCTACTTTAAAAAATAAGGCATAAAATATATCACATAACATTTAGACCCTCATAGATTCTATAAGACTGATGGTCTCCAGACCCTGCACTATACAAGGGGATTTTTAAAACATGCTTATTAGGGAAACCACTCTTAACCTTTGCTATTGGCCACACTGTGTCTACAACTGGCCATGTTGTCATGGATTGTCCATTCCAAACCTTCAGCTACATAATATGGGATTTGTTGTCACTTATGTTGTTTTGCTAGTACTGCTATCACATGGCATCGAGATAAACATTTGACAATTCCTTGTCTATCTGCAGCCCAGCCCCTTTCATTTTATATTTAAATAAATACATTTAAAAAGTAGTATATTGGAAATTCAGGGCCTTTATCTAATAATCCTGAAATATATATATTTAAGTCATGGCTGAAGCACTCATAAGGCATGTCTGCTTCCTCATCACTTGACTTTTAGGAACTGATCTGTAGTGTGAAGCTAAGAAGTAGGATCACTGAATTATCTACAATGACATTACAATCTCACCCATTAAAATGCATTCTCTATAAATGCTCTTTTTGGGATCAGCATAAACAAAAAATTCTGTCACTTATATCCCTTCTCTTACCACTGTCTCTTCATTATTGTATGATGTAACTGTCATGCTGATAAACCATAATGGAATGGTATTTGGGTATCTTAATTTCCTTTGGCACCCTAACATTGAAATCATTCAGATTATTATGCTTACAAAATCCTATCTGCCTCAATTAGTACTCTCCAATATAATTTTTATTTCCATAAAATAAAATAAAAACAAAATCACTCCAGTCTCACTTTCAGTGAACCAGTAATTGCCCTTCACTAGACATCATGTGACCACTTTTCATCTGCCTGCAGAAAACAATATCATTTTTTTTTGTTTTGTTTTTTTTTGTTGTTTGGTTGTTTGTTTTTTTCACTGTAAGTTGATTTCAGAGAACCCTATTGATATAATTGTGACTCAGGGATTTAGCAGTCAATGCATTGATGTGGTTCCTTCCCTGATATTGCAAACCAAAAGCGAATGGTCTGTTCCCACATTCATTAATGCCATGGTCAATAGTTTTGTGTTCCTTTTTTCCACACTTTCAGCTCTACTTTTTCTTCTGCTGTGTTTCCTAGTATATGTACGTGTGGTCAAATTTAGATTCCATGAGCAACAAGTGCCCAAATCACAAGACAATGGGGAAGAGAACATCGATGACTGCTTTGCTTAACAAATAATTGCCAGTGTGGTTTCCAAGTGTGCATTGGCAATAGTGCATTTGTTTTATGAGATCCTGCCTTTTTTTTTGCATTTGTTTGGCCTTTGAATCAGTTTATATAAGTTTGGGGAGTGAGGAATGCAGGGGTCTGACATGTCTGACAGTGTTAGTGTTAGAGTGGAACTTACAGACATGTTAATTACCTAATAATGAGGCCTTGCTCATTAAAATAGTATTAAAAATAATATTAAACACTCACAAACATGGAGAGTTAAATGTGCAAGCAAAATAATCATCCACAAAAATGTTAAAGTAATATTAAAAAAATTGCTCATCAACAGACATGTCACAAAACAAACATCAGACTCCCCAGAAATAAATACTCACATATGTAATCACACTACTAAGTTTAGAGTAAAAAAAGAAAAAGTAACAACTGGAAATCAGGCATACATACATTGTCCAGGGCTTTTCTTTTAGCCAAGTGAGTGGTATGTTGTTTTTCAGGTAGGAGGCTGGGAATCCAGGTAAGGGAAGGGATTATGTGTGCAATAAGGAAAATATGCCAGACCTCCACAAAAAAAAAAAAAAAAAAGAGAGATGGTCCTCAGTGGATAAAAGCTAAGATATATTATAGATGAAACTTATACTCAAAAGCACAGGTGATGTGAAAGCTTTTTTAGTACAGTGATACAGTTTTCCAGTGGTCACAGGGAAGATTGCATAAACAAGAAAATCATATACAGAAGCATAGCCGCTCCAGGCACAAGGCATTTTTAGGCATGATCAGTGGATACTGATCAGTTGGTAATGCATTTCCAGGAATGTTGGTATGGAAATGAATTCAGATTCAGGCTTCTCTGGATAGTGCATCACATATAGGAAGTGCATGGGTCTTGTCTATTGTCTCTCAAATAGTACTGTGGAATGGCTAACTTTGTGTTTTTAGCATATTTGTTTTGATTATTTCTTTCTATTGCATCATCTTTTTGTAGAATTAGTTGTAAAAGATGAGGAGGAGGAAAGTCTGTGGTCATCTTGGTCTCTGCCAGTCGCTGCTTCTGATACTGGGTTACTTGCGTCTGTCAGATCTGTGCCTTAGCTGGGAGACATAAACTACAGTACAAAAAACGTTTTACAAATATCACTATCCAAGAAATGTCATTATATAACAGAGTTATACCATCCTGTCATTTACATAACATGCATATACTTACATACAACAGTTTGTGCAAATAAAGCATCACAGCAATAACAAGGAAAACTAAGAAATCTATGCAACAAAATTAACAACATAGCACTAAGGAATGAAAGTTCAACATATCGTTTACCAAGTTGAGTAAAGGACATGTACTAAAGACATATAAGACTTAATGGATGAGGTTATGGTAGAAGTAAAAGTAGACCAGATCAGCACCTTCCTGAAAATCCACTCACCTGACTTACCCAGTTGTTATCACTTAATAATGGTTCAGAAACAACTACCAACACATTCACCACTTTTTCCCATGATATGCCTTAATTTTATGCCAGCCCTAAAACCAGGCTTGGAAAAGACATTTTACTCAAACATAAAGCTACCATCATGAATTATGTAGTTACTCAAGCCAATCTTATTTACAATCAGGAGTTCAAGTGGACTCTCACCAAACTGGCTTGTAATACCTCCCTCCCTTAATACATTACAGTTGCCTATATGCCATCACCTGATTCATTCCCAAAATTCAAATCACTACCTCATGCCATTCTCAAAGTCATCCTACCAAGTAAACACACTGTCATCCTTGATGACTTTAAACTAAACTTTCTATGTCCCATCAACCAAGACATATCAGAATTCCTAGCTTACATGAACCTAATCTAAGTAGTAAACAGCCCAACCAGACCTAATCTCAAAATCAATCACAACTTACTCAGAAATCATAATAACATCACATCTAAACAAATCTCCATCATCACACAACTCCCCTCCTTTGGTGATCTCTGCCCAATAACCTTCAGAATTAAAAGATGAAGATCAAATGGCTCCCTAAGGTGGTCTTTTTCAGACCAAAGACACCCAGCAGACTTTTCACACTCATCCTAACTCTCCACCATAGACTGTTCATCCATGATTACCTTTACTGAACCTAACACTACTTCCAACTGACTTTTACAACTTCTACTCTCCCTTTAAAACTCATTTTCTTCATAAGCATCAGGCTCTTCAAATACAACAAATCCAAATGGCTCACCAAAAAAAAAAAAACTAAAACACTAGTGAGGCTTTAACATAAAGCTTGGCAATGCTGGGAAAAGGATCCACATACCACCAAACAGTGAATTTTTCACCAACTTATCACCAAAAAGACTATGTGCAAATACAAAACCGAGTGCTTTATATCAAATCAAACCTCTTTCCTACATTCACCAAAACAATTTTGGGCAAGAAGTAAATATCACTGGGAAAGCAAGCACTGATGAGTTCTCCACACAAGCTTACATAACGTGTAACCAAATACCAAAATGTGAAGCTACATAACCTGCCAAAACAAGAATCAACCACCAGCTGAATTTTTCAGTGAGTTCTCCAACCTGCCCTTCCCATTAACCCTACATTTCCTCCCAAACACATTCAACCCTCCTAAAGTACTTCCCTAAATACATTCAAACTCCACAGAGTACCTTCTACTTTTCTATTAAAAAATAATAACTAAACAAATCACTTCTTACTGGAGCCAATCCTACTTGACTCACGTACAGGCCCTGAAAACCTATGCCCATGGTTCCTTTAATACTGCAAGGACTACATAGTCACTCCTTTAAAACGCATATGTAGCCTCTGCCACACTATCAACATTATGACCTCTGTCAGGAAATCAGCCTATGTTAGACTGGTACCTAAAGACCCTAAACCAATTTCTACTAATCACTTCTGACCCTTATACATACTCAACATTATCAGTACATTCTCAAAACAATAATGTATTACCATCTGGCCACTTAACTGCAGACATCAATTATTTTCCAATAAGCAGCACATATTTGGGCAGGAAGAAATAGTATGACAGCACTATGGACCCTAACTGATGACATATTCACTAGCATGGGCAAAGCAACCTAAATGGAGCCATGGCCATTGAATTGACTCACATCTTTGATATACTGGAGCATTCACTTCCACTAGCCCAATTACTGGACATTGCATAAGCCCTGAAATCCTCAAGTGGTTTAAAGACTTTCTAGCTAACATATCGTTTACAGGAAAGATTGTCCACCCACCGATACTGCCTACATTCACTTGAGAGTACCACTGGAATCTATTCTTCCCACATTCATGTCTCCATTTTTATCAATAAACTACCTCTTGACCTATTACAAGTGCAACTCTTCTTTTACAATGACAACATGGTCATTTATAGCACAAGCCTAACACAAAATGCCATTCTGACCTCTGGATACTAAGCAACAGGCTCAGTAACAATAAAAATAAAATAAAAAACAAAAATGTGCTCTTTGGGACTGAGAAAATACACAAAATAGCCCCACTACTCTCATTGTCATAGACCTGGAAAATCATCTTATTCAAACAACTACCTTATTCATATACCTAGGCATTTGGCTTAATCAGTCTCTTTTTTTTTTTTCAAGAACACATTTAAAAGCTTAGCTCCAAAATCACCAACCTGGTATTCTGGACCAGCAAGCTCTCTGTATGCCTCTCTCCTTCAGCTAGGGCAGCCATAAGAAAATTAATTCTCCTTGTTCAACTTGTACCTGGCTTACTCTTGGTTTCTCCTACCTCCCACAGCAAGACATCAGCACCACAAACCCTATCCAATAAAATATGCATTTTATCACCTACTCTCCTTAGAGTGAGTATCACAGCCTCACACTATCCAAAGCAAATTGGCCAAGAATATCTGCAGGTGACTTCCATCTCCTTCCTGGATCCCTGTTCACCTACTTCATCACTTGCTATGAAGCTCCTCACAATAGCCCCAGCCTGCAGCCTGTGAAGTCACACTAGGTCTGACCCCCCTGCTCTCCATCCCCCATCAACCAAGCTACATTGTTCAGGCCATGGCTTCTATCTTCTGCCTCACTTCATAGAGATTTCAAACCATCAGGAATTCAGGCCCAAACTGGAACAAATTCTTGTAAATCAAAATAAATGCAATTGCCAGCCTGCAAGAGATGTCACTTAAACTATTATTTCTTCATCTCAATGAATTTCCTCAATACTAGCATCCTTACTGCCTCATGTCTATTAATTCCACTAATACTCCCTCTCCATGCTGTCTACATGCACTGGCACTGTGGCTGCCTCATTGTTTGATTTAAAATGAAGGTCTTCCTCATGTAAATACATAGCAGAACAAAATCCAAGAGTCATGGTACAGCCAAAATTCATACATGAAAATCCAACAAATAAAACAAAGTCAGCAACGTGTGTATAAAACAAGTTTAATACATAAACAGCAAAGCTTTCGGGTGGCAAATCCTTCCTCAGTGCTAGATAATTTACAATTAACATCCCATAAATACAAATTCTAAAAGTAAACAGCCAATAAAAATTCATAGCCAATAAAAAAATCATCATAATCAGCATCTTGAAGCTCTTAATGAACCATGCAGTTCATTTTAAACACATTTGTTTATATTTCAGAATTGGTTTCAGTGTAACAGTTTGATTTATACCTGGTGGGTGAAGTATCCAATTATATTCTTTAACTTCTAACTTATTTTTCAAGTCCTCTCTTCTCAAATTATTAATAACCATATCTATTACCCTAAAAGAAAAAGTATGCATTGAATCCCCTTTTATTGGTCAAGTTGTGATCAGTGATCTGCCCTGGTAAAGCAAAATGTAAACAGATAAAGTGAAGAGCCTGTTCTAAAGATGTGGGCTGGGCTGGCTGACGAATGAAGAGATAGCATGAATAATCGTGTAACTATCTTGCATAATAAGCAGAGAAGTAGATTTGAATATGTTACTATGCAGGTGTGAATATGTTTATCAGATGTAAAAGCTTAGACAATAACTGGTAAGGAACAGGAAGTATTCCTCTGTTTATTCTAACAATAAACAAAATACACAGGTATGCATTAGTTGTTATATAGACATCAATAGTAGTTAGTGGACATAACATGCCAGACAATGAATAGTAAAGAACAAAAACTGGGATTGTAAATAAAGATGTGGTAGTACATGACAGATAATGTAATCGCACTATGGAATATGATTAGAAAATAAATGAAGAGGCAATGATTAAAGATAGTTTATTATAATAAAAAAATAAGGAAAGCTGGGATAAATGGTAGAAATAATAGATAAGACTAGGCTAATGTTGGGAAATTACCAATCTGTATTGATTGAGATTGTGAGCATAGGAGTCTCTGCAGCATACTATTTCATGTGGCACTTTCTCTGACTTATGTTGTGAGGTTTAGGAAGTAGTTTTGGATAATGTTATGAATGTTGTAGAATATGAATTTGACCTAAATTTGAAAGGTGATATATTTTGTTCAGTCATAACATAAAAAGTGAGGGTTCTTTCACCAATACCTGAGCATGAACTCTTAACTTTAGAGGTTCCTGTCAGATGATTTAAAATTATGGTGACAGCTATACAGTTTTAGCAGATTATTTAGTGATAGGCAGGATTTCTTATAAATTATTTTATGGTTAAGTGTCAAATGAATGCAGCTGAGATGATTTGCTAAACACAACCAGTTAAGTTTTAAGCACAAAATAGTGATCACTAGCTGTCTTTTCAAATAGTGATCACTAGCTGTCTTTTCAAATAGTGATCACTAGCTGTCTTTTCAAATAGTGATCACTAGCTGTCTTTTCAAATAGTGATCACTAGCTGTCTTTTCAAATAGTGATCACTAGCTGTCTTTTCAAATAGTGATCACTAGCTGTCTTTTCAAATAGTGATAACTGGCTGTCTTTTCAAATAGTGATCACTGGCTGTCTTTTCAAATAGTGATCACTAGCTGTCTTTTCAAATAGTGATCACTAGCTGTCTTTTCAAATAGTGATCACTAGCTGTCTTTTCAAATAGTGATCACTAGCTGTCTTTTCAAATAGTGATCACTAGCTGTCTTTTCAAATAGTGATCACTAGCTGTCTTTTCAAATAGTGATCACTGGCTGTCTTTTCATTCACTGCACAATTCCCTATCATTTTTTAAGCACAGGTCAAACTGGATACAATTTTTTTTCCTGACAGCAATTTCTGCATTAATACATTAAATAGTTTGGATAACAGCAAAGCTTCTGAAATTATTTTCTTTGAGACTGGTAGAAGGTAATATTTAATCCTATATAATGCACCTATTTCAGTGGTGGTTCTTGACTGTCTTGCTTATATGTCCTTGGAAGTTAAGTTTTTCATCACTAGTAAGAGAAAGCCACTTCCATCATGTAATTAGTTTCAGAGCTCCCCGTAATACTGAAAGGTTTGTATCTGAATTGTATGAGTTAGAATAATGTTAGCTTTTCAGAATATAACTAGCTTCTTATTCATGGTGGATCAAGTTTTCTGACGCTTATTCACTGACAAGTTAGTTGAAGTAAACTTGATTTTCATACATAGAGGTTATCAGCTTTGTGAAAGTAGATCAGAGCTGAGTTATCAACCTTTTGCATAAACTCAATGTATTTTATTTAGGTGCATATCATTAGTAAAGATGATGAACAGTAGGGGTCCCAAAAATGGACCCTACATATACTCACATTTGACATAAAAATATGACAGCTTATTTTGGCACTGAACATCTGATTTATAATTGCTTAGGTAATTTTCTAAACCAGTGTATAACTGTATAGAAGGATGCCAGTTAATTTAGCTTGAATAACAGCAGGTGAGGTTGCATGACATTGAAAGCCTTGGAAAACTCCAAGACAAAAGCATCAAACATGAGTCATTTTGTGTGTGTGTGTGTGTGTGTGTGTGCGTGTGTGTGTGTGTGTGTGTGTGTGTGTGTGTGTGTGTGTGTGTGACATGTGGCCTGACAGGTTTATTAATGTTATTTGTACACAGTCACCAGGGCAGAATCCATGCTGTGTTATTGTAGTTAAGTCGTGTTTACTTACATTTTTTGTAAGCTCTGTGAGCACTATACACTCAAGTACAGATAATGGATTACTCATTTGACTGACATAATGCAAAAACAATCTAGATATTATGTCTGTCTTATAGATCAACCTTCTGTGTGTAAATTCTCAATACAATGCTCTATATTAATATTTGGAAACACCAGTACAAATTATTGACTGCTATGCTATCCATACACTGTGACTCTTTTATAAAATGTGCTATTGTAAATATTGATTGCATTACATTTGTTACTTTGGAGGTTTTCTCTCTGGGCATCCACTGAAAAACAGCACCTGACCCCAGTTGGACTTTCTCAGTAAACAAATTTCAATAAATAAACAAATAATCTGCGCAGACGCACATTGGATAATCCACAAGCTTTTAAACTGTGCATCAACATAACAGCAATGCCATAGCATATTATCATACTAGATAAAAACAAACTAAACAAAGCCTCTAGGTAGCAGAGATATACCTATGCATTACTCATCTATGTAGGCAAAACTATTAACAAACTAAAGGCCAGAATACTCACCATTTATCAGACATAAGGCTGAAAGTGCTCAAAAATACACTGACAAAGCACCACCTGAAAAACCCTGGACACAACAGATTCAGCTTTCATGTACTGCATAAACTTGAAATGTGGCCTCTTGAAGGCAAAGGAATGTCATCTTAGAGAAGATGGAGCTCCACTGGGTCATCCAGCTAAATGCTAGAAAGCCACCTGGACTCAGTACTTGCATTTCTATCAAAAGTGTTTTAATGGTAAGAAAGCTAAAGCACAGTCTGTTTTGATTGTGGTTTGAGGGATCTGGGGCTGCCTTAGTTAAAAGGCTTTTTACAATGGTCACTATATTTTTTCAATAGCTGTATGTCTGGATTCAGTAATCAATTTTAATTTTCGTGAAACCTATGCAAGTGAGCAGAGTAAAACAAGCCAAATCATTCTCTACACACACAGAGAAAGGTCTGATAAAAAGACAGACACTTAAGTACTTGCACTATTCTATTGATTTTTCAGATGGATTGGAAGAAGCCGTATTATGACAGCATTTTAAAGTGTTAAAATGTTAGGGGAGCTTTGATAACTTGAGAAGGACATTTTGTTCAATTAAATTAGTAACACGTGGCAGTTTAAACAGGGAAAAAGGAATTAGCCTGCTCAAAACGCTTAGTTGTTGTTAGATTTACCCTGTATATGGTTATGTGATATTATTGTATAACACAAGTACTGTAAGAGAATGGGGGAGGATTAGCCAGTGTGGATAACCTATCCCACTGTTGGACATTTGGTTATATTCAAATTATGTGCCTTTTACCTCCATCAATTAAAACAGACTCCCATACTTGGTTATTCTGCCTCCCTCCCTCACAAAGCCCTTATAACCAGGGCACAGCTTTCTGTAAAACCATTAAAATTTAACTGGTCTTCCATCTGTGAAGACTATATAAGCAGTTTTTCTAAAAACTTCCCCAGTTGCCTCAGTCTCTAAAAAGGATGGGTAGCTAAACTATTTACAGTCAGCTGTGGATCAGATTTGTTTGTTTCCTATTCTTAAGTTTTGTTCTGTCCCAAGGATAGCTTGCTTCCTTCCTACTTTCATTGTTCTTAAAATGTTTTTGTAATTCTCCGGAGCTTTTCTCCCTGGGCCTCTACTGAAAATGAGATTTACCAGTCAGACATTCCCGCTAATAAAATGTCAATAAATACATAAAGAATCATCTCTTATTAATTTTTGTCTAGCCATACAAATTCCTTCTTTCCTAGATGATGCTTTGCCATATTCTATGTACTTTCTATTGCGTAATGCTATTATTTTCTGAATACTGGCTTACGTGTAAAATGTCTAGATGATATTTAATAACTTCAATGCTTATGTTTCCTAATGTACTTTGCATATCAGCATCTGCTTTTTTTCCACTGCTGCTGTCAACAGTTTTTCCTACAATATTGATGTGATCTTTCTGTTCAGAAAGAAAGACATGCTGTTCACCTTTCTCATTAAGGCTACTTTTCATTACACTCACTGGACTGCTATCTTGGATTTTACCTGCATACCTTACAATACATGATTTTTGGCCAAAATCAGGTTTATCTTTGACAGGGGAATCATAATATCTATTTTTAGCACTATCTTAGTTGTCCTTGGAGCAGCTGCTCTGTAATGCTAACACATTCATTCTTTCTAATTCTCCTGTACCCTTTACAGATTTGCATTGTATTTTGATCTTACACCATGTGTTGCCTCACCTTGAAATTGATGTGTGTCAGCATTCTGCATATTAATTCTGTCTATTGCATTTAATAGTTCAACATCTACCTGTGAATTCATTTTTTTTCTTTCTTATTTTTTTTCTTTGTTACGTTATATTTTGGGTCTTTCCCCCCGGGCCTCCACCCAAAATGGGATTTGATCCAGTAGACTTTCCCAGTCAACAAGTGCCATTAAATAAATAAATAAATAAATTTATGTTAACCTGTTTTTCAGTTTGAAGGTTTAGGTTTGCTCAACTACAGAACAGAAGGCCAATGTGCACTTTGAACTCCTCAGTGTTCTGCTTTTCTATCCTGTAGTAATTCTGGCTCCTTACTCTGATGAACAAATTTCTCTGAATACATAAGTCATCCACCTTTTAAAGATTATTGGACTAACTGATAAGTTGACTTGCCTAAGATTACTTTCTTCAGGGACTTGCCTTGAGGTAACACCTTTCCTTTCCCTAGTTTGGGTGAATGCATTCCTTTCACTTTCTTATTCTTTCATATGTTTCCCTTCACCTGTGAATGGTAACTCAGAATAAAACATCAGTTTTACTGGTTTGCCATAAGAATGACTAGTATCGGATGCTTGGTCAGTCCAATAACTGCAACAGACCACCAAAACACAAAATGCTGACAATCGACAACTCCACAAAATAACTTGAATCCAAAAAAACCCTACTGCTCTGGACCCAGGAGCAACCACTACCATGGTTCCAGAAGTGGGCCTAAGTCAGGCATTGGGTGTTGTTGGTCTTTGGCATTCTGTCAGTAACCCCAGTTTGGCCATACTCTAGTCAAGTACAAGATACTCGACATTCTGATAGTAAATCATTTTACTTCCTCTTAGTTCTCACTCAAAGGCCTTTCTTCTCTGTTCACGTCTAGTGTTTCTTGTACATTTCTGTGTATATTTCTCACTTCCAGAAATATTTCTTTCATCCTTTATATGCCTCAATTCAGAATTACTCATTAGCTCATTTCCAGATCATCATCATCAATCCTCTTTTTTCCCAATTTCAACATGCAGTCAGGGAGTTGTGTTAACTGTCAACATCTCTGTTCATTCAATGCCACAATCCTACATTCTTCAACACTCATGCCTATTGCAGATCTTCTCTCACACAATCCATCCACCTCTTTGCTGAATGATCTCATTTCCTCTTATCTTCTTTATGTCTGTCCCAAATCTTCTTCACCATATTGTCTTCTGCTTTTCTGCATGTGTCCAAACCACCATAATCTGTTCTCTTTGATTTTTCCTACAATCAAAGCTACTTTGGCTTCTGCTCTTATGTCCTCATTTCTTCATGTGCCCCACAGTGTGCATTCTACCATCCTTCTCAGACACTTCATTTCCATCACCTTACGCTTCCTCATCTGCACTGCCTTTACTGCCCAGGTTTCTGCACTATACAGTAGTGCTGGTCACACCATTGTTTTTCAGCTTCTTTGGCCTTCTTCTGTCATACACTACACCTGACACTATGCCAGTTGGCTGCAGCCCCTCTGATTCCTGCTTTGACCACTTCAATCAGACTTCCCTTCTCCTCAACTATCCCTTCCAGATACTTGAAGCTGATAACCTGTTCCAGTAACCTCCATTCTATCTCAATTCTCAGGTTCTTCTAATTGCCCAAATTTGCTGCCATTACCACTGTCTAATCTGTACTTAGTTACATCTCATGTGCCTTCAGTTTTGCATTCCATTCCCCAATCTTTTGCTGAAGTTCTTGCTCAGAATCTCCCTGTAATGCCACATCATCTGCATACAGCAGTGCTTTGTTTATCTGTCCCCTCTGACCTGTTTACTAATGTAATCCATCACCAGTATGCACAGCAGTGGATTCTGAGCTTAACCCTAATATGCATCCACTCCCACTGGGAACCCCTCCATCAAACCGTGAATCATTAGATCTTTGTGGGGTCCCTATTAAATTGCTGAAAGTTTCAAAGTTTGAATGTCATATGATCAACAACATATGATCAAACAAAAGTTTGAAGATGAAAGGCAATGGCTCTGTATGTGCAGAATGGGAATATTTCCCTTTTCTGCACTGAAGTGCGGTCCCAGAGTTTGTATATTTAAGTAGGGGGGTCTGGGGGTGCAGGGGGACTTGTTAAGGTAAGGTTTTTTTACTGTTTTATTATATATTTGAGGTTTCAAGTTTTTATCATATGTTGTTGAACATATGAGGTTCGAAATTTTGAAGCTTCAAATAAATAATATAGACCCGATATTTGTACATAGCCTGTACTAATTCTAATAATGTTTCTGGGACTTTGAACGACCACAAGACTGCTCAAATAAGCTTTCCTTGGACCTTGTCATATGCTTTCTCCAAGTCTAGGACTGTCCAATTGGACTCCTTCCTCATCTCCAGATTCTTGTTAACTATCTGTCTCACAGGAAACATAGAGTCAGTTGTGCTGCATCCTGATCTAAATCCGAACTGCTCATTTCCCATTTCTACTACTCTGCATATTCATTTATCAATCACCCTGTCTAGAACTTTTTCATGCAATGTGACAGAAATTCAATACCTCTGTACTTCCCACAGTAGTGGATGTCCTCTTTATTCTTGTACACTGGCATGCGTATGCTTATTTTCCAGTTGTCTGGAATATGCCTTCCTTTCCACACTGCTATAAGTACCTTCAGGAGCCATTTCTCCCCTATCTCACCCAGCATCTTTATCATATCTGCTGTGATCTCATCTGAGCCTGGTGCTTTCCCTGGCTTCTTCTAGGGTGGGCTCCTCTTCTTCTGTCATCATAGACTGTGTTTGGGGCAGTACAGCTTCTGTGGGGTTTTCCTCATTCAGAAGCTGCTGGAAGTACTCCTTCCATCTGTCTTTGATGTCCTGTGGACTGGTGAGCAGACTGTTGCTGGCATGCCTTATAAAGGGTGTCAGACTGTCTTCTTTTTCTTTTTGTCTTTGCTTTGCAACCTGATATAATTTCTTTGTGCCACCTACTGAGTCACTTTACAGAAACTGCTAGAGTGCCTCCAATGCCCTGTTCTTTGGTATTGCAACTCTTATGTTAGCATACCTCTCAACCTTTTAGCACAAAAAAATCTGGCCAAAGCCAAAAATAATGGGTGGACAAAGCATCAAAAACAGGGACAATTTTTAATTATTGCTCTCATAAACTTAGAAAGTTACTAGAATAAAAGGTACTGTGTTCGCATGCATTTTCTGAAGGATACAACGTCTGAAAAACTGAAATACCTGTCATTTTTTTAGTGAATTCAATCCTCATTGGTTTTCCATAAAAATCCAGAAAACCACAAATTTTATGAGGAATAGACTAAAAATATGAGGCAAAAATCTGGACATTCTGTGAAAATATGGAAAGTTGATAGGTACGTTTCTTAGTGTCTTTGTTAGCCAACTACTATTCCTTCCTAGCCTGGTCGGTCTTTTCTGTCTCCCACTTTTTCCTGCATTCCTTGGCCACATATCTGTTCTGTAGTCCTCACATATTCTGTTTTGAGGAACTGCCATTCTTCTTAAGCTTCACCTATTTCCTCCTCTTCTTGGAGTGCTAGAGCCCTGAGTAATTCCTTGAACTATTGTTCTTCCTCTTCTGTCAACTTCCAGGTCCTCAGCCTGGTCTCTGTTGACCTTAGAGCCTTCTCTGACCACAGCTGCATTTTGGACCAACTTTGCCACTTTTGTATGTGATCTTGTGACTGTCTCACTTTCTGAATGATGTGCTGTCTACCATCAAGCCATATGCTAAACAGAAGTCTAGAACAGCCTCCCCTTTATTCCCATTGTGCCACTCATGTGAACCCAGGCAGTCCTCATATCCTGTTCTGTCTGTCCCAATATGTGCATTCAAGTCACCCATTATCAACACCAATTCATATTGTTCTGCTTTATCTAGTGGGTCTTACAACTGCTTTCTGAATGTACTCTTCTCTTCACTATCACAACCCTGATATGGGGAATAGGCTGACATTATGAATATTTCCCAATCATTAGGCTGCAGTCTGATTGGCATGAATCTGTTGCTAATTCTGATGACATCCCTCACTGCCTTCTGAAGCTTCTCTCTCACCAGAATTCCCACACCATTTATAACTTGTCCTCCTCCTGAGTAATAGAATCTGGATCCCAAGCCAAGTGGCTTTGGTATACTACTCTTCCATCTTTTCCATCTTGTCTCTTGGATCATATCTCTCAGCTGTGCATATTTTTGCAGAATTTGCAGAATGTCCAGATTTTTGCCTCATATTTTAGGTCCAGTTTTCATACGATTCTGGTTTTGTGGCAAAGTATTGGCAAGTCATTGAAAATTAAAGTCAGAAAATGATGACAGACATTTGAGTTTCAGACTTCATACTCTTCAGAAAATTCATGCTAATGCAAAACCTGCTATGCTATCAACTTTTTAAGTTTGTAAGAGCAATATTCCAAAAATGCCCGTGTTTTTGAGCCATTGTTCTCCACATTATTTATGACTGTCCAGATTTCTTGCTCTAAAGACACCTGCAGCATCTGGAGAGACCTCAGGAGTTTCTCACCCAAAAAAATTCAGGGTCTTCAACCTATAACCTACATGGACAGATCAAAGGCCTTGTCACTGTACTCTGTATCTTATAGGCTGATGAGAGGTGACTTGTGCCTGGTCTACAGAGCAGTATTGGACCCTGACCTAATGGAAATGCTGCACATCCGCAAGACAAATGGGACAAGATTCACTCGCTCTAGGGATCTTAGCTTAGACTGTAACATTAACAGGACACACTGAAGTGACAGATATGTCTTCCAGAGATTGCCCCTCCTCTGGAACAAACTCCAAATTCATGTAAAACAGAGCTTATCAATAATCCTGTTTAAGTATAACTTAGACAATTGGATGGGAGACTGTAAATTTACCCCATGGGGTGTCACCTATGTCGCTCTTGGATAAGGGCAGTCAGTGCTGATCATAGACTTGGACTGCAAATATAAACCATGCAACCTGGTCAATAAGGGAACAAGCTTATAAAGAGCCAAGAGCCAATATCCTAGTAACCTCCCATGAACATATGAGAGGTATGTCTTGGGTACATAAGATGTCCAGCCTCAGTTGTACCATCATGTCATCCACTTTCAAGTTCCATTATATCAGTAAGCCTACATTAAGTATAGCAATTCTTAGTTCATGCTTGGCAACCCTGGGCAACTGGATACCAGCTGGCCAGTAGCTTATTGATGCAAGACTGCTAAGCTTTATGGCAGACACACACTGGATAATAGGGGCACATACACCTCTCTCACCATTAGCAAGATTTCCTGGCATAGATCGGAGTAGACCAGGTTTTCAACCCATTTATCACCGGCAAATATCATGCCCATTTGCCAACCCTAGTCAACATGACCAAATCACCTCAAGCCATATTTTACACTATCGAGTGGCTAGTCCTGCCGCAGCATGCAGTCTGTTATCTGTGTTCCCTATCTTGAAGATACTGCACACCACAGTAGATACCCAAAGCAGTTAATCTATACAATGTTTCCCCAATAGGGTACCATGTAGAGTCTGTGTTGGTGCCCACAGCTCTACTCATTAATGAGTTTAAAACACTCTGCATGTTTTTGGAGGTGGGAGGGACCCCACAGAGACAATATGCAACCTCCAAGCTGGCATAGGCCAGAGGTCTGGATTAATCCTTGTTCATGGGAGGTGAAGCCCTAAACCATTATCCTACACTGAGATCTCTTTACAGTTTTGGTTTTCTCTGCCCTTCTGTTGAAGCATGCTTTTGATAATAGACAGAATCCATTTTTTTTCTATAACCACCACCAAACTCTGGCTCTTTTTATTTCAGTCACTGTCTTCTTATTTCTTTTTCCAATTATTTATCTTTATTATTATTATGATGGCAATAATCCTTTGTCCTCATTCCTTGATTTCCTAGGTTGTATCTCGCCAGGAATGTCACTAGGCCTCAGCTGTTAAGAGTACATTACATTCTACTTTTTCTTTTTCTCTATTTCAGCATGAATCAGCACCTTTTCCTTCTCTAAGTTGTTTTTTCTGATATCCCAGGATGAATGCATACCACTTCCCACTATCTTTTTCTTCTCTATGTCTTTCTGAAAGGGCATCTCTGAAAACATTCTACCTTTGTTGTATTCCATTACTTATAATAATTACCTGTTGCATACAGTCCTGATTTTTCTGTCTTTCACTGACAAAGTTAGTCTTTGAACTCTGGTCAGTTATTATATCTCTTTCCTTAACTAACTGACTAATGTATCCTCTTTCCTAGTAAACTCCTCTTCCATAACACTCATTGTTTGCTTAGATTTCTCCTCTAAATAAGGCTTTTATATCTCCTTTTCTTTCTAAACTTATTGCTAAGGAATACATACTCTCAGAAACAGATTCCTTTTCTTCAGTGCTGTAACCACTTCTATTCCTTGCCCTGCAGTTCTTTCAAGTTATAGGGATTACTTTCTGCATTCTAACACTATCAGGCTGCATCAACACTTTTGGTTCCTACTTTGAAATCCTTTTAAACTGTACTGGCTTGGGTGTGACTGTTTTCCCTTTACTGGTTCTGCTCTTGTGAATTGCTCTGTCCTAGCAGTTTACAATATTATACTGTCTAAGGCTGGTATTCATAGTTATTTGTGCCAAATGTGAAAGGGGTATCCCTGATATTTACAAATTACTGTAGAAAACTGAGATACATAGAGGCCATTTACACTAATGTGAAATGCCTTAAGTATAGTAAGATGAAAATAACAATTTTTGTAAAGTGGTGTATGCAAATTATATTTTTTGTGATTTAAAGTGAAATATCTATGGGGTATGCATATATATTGTTGTAAATGATGTCTCATTTTCATATCTCAGGTGGAAACCACAAACTTGTCCCCAACAATCCCTTCAGTAGTTTGTCCAAGTATGTACAAGCACTTCCCTGACATACAAATGAATTATCCACCCCCACAATCCTTCAATAGTTTGTATAAGTACCCAAAAGATTTAAAATGACATGGAATAAATTGTTTTGTGCAGTGATCACTTCAGCATTCAGGCCATGTATGCACAAGCACTTCCCTGACACCAAAATGAGACATTCCCCCAATGATCTCTTCAATAGTTTCAGCAAGTATGCACAAACAACAAAAAGAAACATTTCCATCACCGAACCCTTTAGTAGTATGTCCAAGTATGCACAAACACCAAAATGAAACATTTCCATCACCGATCCCTTTAGTAGTATGTCCAGGTATGTGCAAGCACCAAAATGAAACATTTCCATCTCCAAACCCTTTAGTAGTATGTCCAGCTATGCACAAACACCAAAATTAAACATTTCCATCACCGAACCCTTTAGTAGTATGTCCAAGTATGCACAAGCACCAAAATGAAACATTTCCATCTCCAAACCCTTTAGTAGTATGTCCAGCTATGCACAAACACCAAAATGAAACATTTCCATCTCCGAACCCTTTAGTAGTATGTCCAAGTATGCACAAACACCAAAATGAAACATTTCCATCTCCGAATCCTTTAGTAGTATGTCCAAGTATGCACAAACACCAAAATGAAACATTTCCATCTCCGAATCCTTTAATAGTATGTCCAAGTATGCACAAGCACCAAAATGAAACATTTCCATCACCAAACCCTTTAGTAGTATGTCCAAGTATGCACAAGCACCAAAATGAAACATTTCCCCAAGCAATCACATCAGTAGTATGTCCAGAGCTTATTTAAATAATCTTGTATTGGTTTGTGATTGACTGTGCAGTAGTTTGGTAAGAAGAGTTTTAATTTGAATTCATATTTTACTTCTTGCCACTGTTTTTCAATGCTTGCAGAAAGGAAGACATAGCTTGCAGACAAGAAGATTTACTTTGATTAGTATGTTGTTGTTTTACCTTTAATTTTCACAGTTTGTTGTTAGAAAGGGATAGGTTTTAGACAGGTAAACTCTAACCATCCTAAGGAACCTAGACAGCTATAAATTTACACGAATTGCAGAGAGGAAAATCCAGAATTTATCTTAACAATCCTATCTTGGTTTGTGATTTATTGATCTTTACTGATAAAAAGAGGTGTGACTGTGAGAGACAGTGAGCAGAAGCTACTGCATGACTTTGCACTCAATGTAAAGGAATTCCAGCTTTTGTGTGACTTTCAGAAGTTGTACTCTCTGAGCGACAACTTTATTGTACTTAATTTAGCTGTATATCGTTTGTGTGATTTTTCTCATAGAACTTGATTTAAGTTCTCTTTGAATACTGTGGTAACTGATTTTGGTTATCCTTTTCTTTTAGAATTTTTTATTCATTGGCAGCTGAATGTGGATTTATTAAATGAGTATGCCATTAATGATTTGCTAAAGCACAAACATCTGGTACAGTGCAATGCATGCCATGTATATTTAAAGGTAATGACTGATAACACTGGTGATCTGTGTGCCTCATGTCAAAAGTTGGACAATTTGCATACCATTATGAGTTGTAATTCTAGACTTACTGATGACAATTGCATGTGTGCAATTGACATGGCTGGAGATGTGTTGTTATATATATTAATGACTGGGCTGGTGAGATAATATTAGGCAAAGAGCAAATAGAACACATTTACGAAAGGATGTGTCTATTGTCACTCAGCCCCAATGAAACAAGACAATGCCCCTGTAATCTTCAGAATTCTGGATACAAGTATAATTCAGCAATCTGGGGATTCAGAGCATTTAGAAAAAAATAAAAAGAAAAAAGAAAGAAAGTAAGAAGTTGATAACAAATAACAAGGAAGAAAAGGAAACTGATAAATGTCTGTAAAGTAAAGAGAATACGTAGTAAAAAGGACACTTATTTTTTTCAAAAGAGAAGGTATAAAAAAGAGGCAAGGGGGAGGTGAAAAAAAAAGAAATCAAAACTGAATGTGGAAGGTTTGAAGAACATTATTGTAAAAAAGATGAGAAAGACAGATGTTGCCAACTAGGCTCAAGCTGTAGATGTACAAAGCCAGCTGGATAAGAATTCTATGCTTGGAAATATACTCAGTGAAAACAGTGGGATTAATAAGACTAATGGTGATGAAGATCATCCCCTTGTAACAATTCATATGTTTGTATGTATGTATCATAACACCGCCACCTGATTTTTGTTAGAATATCTGTTACAGTAAAAACATTTATACTCTGACAGAGTAGATATTACTGAATTAGAAGTTGAAGATTGTTCAGATCCGGCTAGAAAAGATATTCTTTTAATTGGATATTAAATTATTAGAGGAACTGATACTTACATTTGAAGAGAAAATAATGAAACGCAAATAGTGTTGTGCTTGCCAGGAGTAAAAATAGAGAATGTGAGATAAGCCTTAGAACACCTTAATGTAAGGAAATACAAATCTGTATTTATTCACGTCGGTACAAATGATCTCAGCTGCAAGGACCTCTGACTATTAGTAGGGGACTTACAAATCTCATAGATAGCACAGCTTGTACAAGTTTTAGGAGGTATTTTTCACAAACCGCATATATAATGGAGAGTCGGGTCACCATGAATGAAAATATTTTTAGGTACATGAAATAAATTATTTTAGGAAATGGAAATGTATAGAGCATCTGACTCTAATTTTGGGCACACCTGTTCAGACAAGATGGTGTACGTTTGTCAAGATCAGGGAGGAAAATTTTTGCAACAGATACTTTACAATATCTGACAAACACAAGGCAGGATTCTTGACAGGTTGAAAATGTAATAGTTCACAAACAGCAACATTTGATTAATCTTTGATGGTCGTTAATGCTAGGGGAAATTAATAATAATTTTTTTTAATTTGCTACTTTACCAAAAGATTGACCTTGTTATTGTTTGTGAAACATGGTTAAAGAACAATGAATGGAAACCAGTTCTGTCAGAGTATAAATGTTTTTACTGTAACAGATATTCTAACAAAAATCAGGTGGTGGTGTTATGATACATACATACAAACATTTCAAGCACATGCATTAATGCCCTTTTAGCTTGCCAATATACCAAAACACGTATTCTCATAATAAGTATCCAGACTGTTCTTAAAAATATCTAAACTAGTACTTGCTTTAATGTAATTTGGTAGTCTGTTCAATGCATCAGCTACTCTGTCAGACAACCAATTAATACACTTCTCATTCCTACAGAATCTCCTACATAGGATATCTGATGATTCTCTAGTACTTTTTGTTAACCCCAAACATTCCCAGAGGTAGTTGTGACTAAATGCACCATATAACTGAATAAGATCTCCTCTTAGATATAGGTTCATAGGTGTGTATTAAGCTAATGGCCCTGGAGCCTTTAGAAGCCTAGCCCATAGAAGTGCCCTGGCATCGTGCCGCCCAACGTTAGTTCCCAGTGCCTCTATCAAGTAGAGCCACTAGAGTGATCCCCGGAGTGAACTTTATATTTCCCATCCCCTCATCAAAATTTCTCTTCAAGAGGGACAGCAAAGTGCTCTGATTAACATATATGGGAAGTCTATTCCAGAGCATGGGCAGTCTCTGGGTGAGGAACCTCTCCCTCCAGCATGATCTGTTGATTGTGATAATGAGGTTGAGGTCTTTGGAGTGTGTGGTATGGAGGGATTGAGAATTTTCTAGATATAGCATTTCTAACAGAGCTGGGTCAGACATGGCTTTGTAAGTTAAGCAGAGATCGCCTCTAAGTAGATGATATGAGACAAAGGATAGCTGCAGTCTTCAGAGTCTGTCCATGTAGGACATGTGTTTAATGTCTAGGATCCTCTTCGTGAGGTACTTCTGTGGCCTTTCCAGCTATTGCAGGTGTTTAGTGAGGTACATACCAAATGGGGCATTATACTCGATGACTGGTCTAATGAAGGAAGAGTAGAGAGAGATGATGACCTCTTTCTTCCTGGATGCAAAACCCTTGGTAATGAGATGTGCCACATAGAAGGACTTTCAGACCACAGTGGCAATGTGGTGGTCGAAGGAGAGGTTGCTGTCAACCTGTGTCCCCAGATCTCTTATAACACATTCAGTGTTCAGTGGGCTCCCATCAATGTGGTAGTTAGTGGGAACTGAGTTTTTACCAAAGGGGATGACAATGCCTTTTTTGGCATTAAGCTTAAGGCCATGGTTTTGATACCTGTCACTGGTCTCAGTGTGGCCCTTCTGTAGGATATCTGCATCACTTGGGGATTTAATAATGGTTCAAACAAATGAAGCCAGCAGCTGTTGGTACCAAAGTACAAATAATTTATTACATGATGAATGAGAGACAAATCCCTCAGATATCAAATATACAGACCGGTTTCGGCTCAACAGAGCCTTCCTCAGTGAAAATAATATATATGTCTGCTCACAAAGGCTCCAACACAGTATATATATATATCAGCAATTAACAAAACCCAATCACAATAGGTAATTAACAAATCATGATTTAACAAATCACAACTGATCATTGAGACCAGGTGGAAACATTGCCCCAAGTTTTATTATCCATTTCCTCTCCTTAGAAGTCAGCAAATCATGCCACTTTAGTTTATCTTGACATTTACCCCTGATATAATCAATGATACAAAACATAAAACTAGCTGTAGTATGTTTTAAACTGTGCTTATATAATGCATTATTACTACGCTTGTTTTTAATGTCACTGATGTGTTCACCAATTCTAAGACGGAAAGCCCTAGAGGTCTGGCCAACATAAAACGCAGAACAAGTGCAGGTCACCAAATATATAACCCACTCTGAACTGCAGTTGGCCCAAAAATTGATCTAGATGTTAATATTTAGATGTTACATTTAGTAGTTTTTTTCATATGTGTATTATTTTATAGTGGTTATTGGGTATTAATTTTTCATCAGATGTTATTATTCATACTTTCTAGTTGTTAGGATATATGTACATATGTTGTATGGACTTTATGCTGTGCTGGCTGTATGTTGCATTTTCTGGTTCTCTTCAGTCATATCCATGCTGTTCTTATTGAACACTTGGTTTATGGTGCCGGGCAACTATTCTTGATACCATATCCATCATCTTTTTTTAAATTTGATTGGGTTGATATTTGATTGGTAGGACAAGTAGGAGAGGTATGTGTTTGGATGATTTATGATTTAGGGTCCCTTACTATCTGAGCCTATATTGCTTTGATTATTCTTACCATTTTTTGTGCATTGGACTCGGTTCACATATATATATATATTTATATATATATATATATATATATATATATATATATATATTATTTTGACCACTCCACGATTACATTTCAGTAAATTTTGGGGTCGCTTTTTATGTTTGATTTTGGATTTTGGACTTATTTGTTCATTGCTTTTCAACATATTTGTCTATGCAAATACGCAGTGTACTAATTTGATTTTTTTGGCTGCTTATTGTATTTGTATAGACCAATGAATGTTTATATTCATAAAGCCTATACACAGTGGGAAGCCTTAGATTATGTGCTTCATGACTGTTTATGGTATTAGGTTTTTTTGTTTTTTTGTATATGAACAGGTCCAAACCATACATCAACGAAGTATTGTTGAATTTATTGGTGGACACCCCTGGTTACTTTGATGCTTGTGTGGTGGTTGTATGGTAATAGTGGTTACCTACAAACAATATATATATATTATTTTTTTGTATGATTGAGTCCTCTGCTTCAAATCATGGCATTATCACCTCTTATTCAGGGATTAGCATCCGATATGGATGATTTATCGGTTTTTGGCTTGGGCCCATTTGGTTCTACACATGTTTCTTCTTCTAGTGCATCTAATAGTCAATGTGATATGTTTTTTGGTTTACTCAGTAAAAACATGAGAATGGTTAGGACTAATGTCTGGCACTTACGTTTATTTAAAGCATATCAACGTAAAAACATCACCCCACGGGGCCTTAGAGTTAAGGTGCAACCTTTGGTCTCTGATATTGATGATAAATTATTGGAGGATTGGGGACAGGTTCAACAGTTGGCTAGTTCTAAGTTTGTTGATGCATTGACGGCTTTTTATGAACGGAAAGTACAGAAAGGGGTTAAAGATTTGGAAACAATATGTGTTGATGCTAGCAAGTTTGAAACTTGTGATTCTTTTTCAACACAGATTAAGAAACTAACATCAGATCTCTCCAAGATGGAATTGGTACTTAAAGAGAGGAAAATTAAAAAATTTTTTAGAGATGTTGGGGACTATGAAAAGGGGAAACCTTTTGAAAGCTCTAAAAATGTTTCGTTCAGGGTACCTGGAGAGTATGATAGGGGGATCAAGAGATTTTCCACCCCAAAAAGAAAAAGACCAAAATCTATTCTTAAGAACACTTCTGAATCTTCTAATTTTACTTCAGGTGATGAAAATTCATCTAATACAGAGGGTGAATTTGAGGAGAACCAATCTGATGCTTTGCCAAATGCAAAACGTGACAATTTGTCACACCCTTCCGCCGCACTTACAGACGAGGGGGGCGGAAACATAGGAAAGGATACGCCAAAACAAAGTATGGAGGCACTACTGAAACTGATGACAGCACAGTAACAGTCCATTCCAATGTTCATAATATTTCTTCTACTGAGTTAACCACTACACAGAGTCAATTATTAAATAAAGGATTGAACTTTGTCCCGGGTTTTTTTGTACCTGAACAGTCTTTAGCCTTGGATGTAGTTAACTTTTGCAGATTATTAAATCTAAAACTGTTATTTGCCGATAGTGTTAGTGATAAATCTCAGGAGTTTAGATTTAAGAAATCTTCTTTTAGTCCACCTATGACTCAATTGGTGGGTGTTTTCCAAAGGAATGTATTACATGATTTACACTATTACTATAAGGATTTTCCTTTGTCTTACAACAATTTATCCAAGGATGAAGTGTGTAGTCTGGATGAGCTAGCTCAAAACAAAAATGTTGTGATTACACAATCAGATAAAGGTGGGGCTGTGGTGATTCAAGATAAAGACTCTTATGATCGGGAGGCCATGAGACAGCTGGAGAATAGAGATCATTATATGGCTATGCCTTTGGATCCATCTTCAAATTTACAGCGTAAGATTGATGAGTTTCTCACATCAGCAGTAGAGGAGGGCATAATCAAGCAGGCTACCAAGGAACAATTAATGGTGTCGTCCCCCAAAAAACAGTATCTCTATATGCTTCCCAAAATACACAAAAATGTTAGTAATCCCCCTGGCCGACCCATTGTTTCTGGACATGGGTCCTTGACGGAACCTTTATCGGAATATTTGACTTTTCATTTAAAACCATTATTAGGGTTGATTAGAGCTCGAATCCAAGATACCACACAATTTTTGGATATCATTAGTGATATCCAATTGGAGCCCGAATGGTTATTATGTACCCTTGATATTACGTCCCTCTATACCAATATTCCACACTGGGCAGGCCTACAAGCATTAGACTATTGGTTGGTCAGATCTGGTTTATATAAACCAGGTTTTAATACTTTTCTGGTTTGTCTCACGGAATATGTGCTAACTAGTAATATTTTTTACTATCAAAATAAATGCTTTTGGCAAATCAAGGGAACTGCTATGGGTGCATCTTTTGCACCCATTTATGCAGATCTATTTATGGCATATATCGAGGAGATAATAATCTATGAC
Organism: Protopterus annectens; assembly: GCF_019279795.1. NCBI lineage: Eukaryota > Metazoa > Chordata > Ceratodontiformes > Protopteridae > Protopterus > Protopterus annectens. The sequence goes on from NC_056737.1 coordinate 1,982,352,110, forward strand.
GCCAGCCATAACATCTACATGTGTGAGATGGACATGTGGCGTCGATATCTGGATGATTGTTGGTTGGTGTGGAAGGCTGATGACAAGTATCTTATGGAATTTCTTGATTATCTTAATAATAACATATGGGTTATTGAATTTAAGATGAGTTTTGACAGGTCCAAAATAATTTTTTTGGATGTTGAAATTCATAGGAATATGGATAATACTCTTTCTACTACCCTATTCAGGAAATTTCCAGAGTATAATTCTTTATTGCATGCCACCAGCTTCCACCCACAACATATCATCCAGAATATCCCTAAGTCTCAATTTTTACGAGCCAGGAGAATTTGCTCCAGCCAAGGGTCTTATGCTAAGACTAGTGATGATTTGGCCGCTAGATTTAAGGATAGGGGACAATTTATATGGCTAAACAGTGGGCTTCAAAATTTGATAGAACTGATTTATTGCATTATAAAGATCACAACCGAGATGGGGTGCAGCAGCCGCTGAGGTTAGTTACTTCCTATGGACGTAATACATTTATGAAAATTATCGATAGACATTGGAATATTCTTTTGGCGGATAATAGACTGCATAATATTCTTAGGGACAGATGTTCTTTTTCCTTCAGAAGGGGCGTACTATTGGGTCACATTTGAGTCACTACAAGAAGTCTTTGCCTGATTCCAAAGTTTATATTCAATCAACTTTTGCAGGGTTCCAGTGGTTGGGTGTATTCCATGTGGCCACTGTAAATTTTGTAACAAGGTTTCACGTATTGGGAATTTAGCAGTCAGAACACACCTGACATTTTTGAGATCAATTTTTGGGCCAACTGCAGTTCAGAGTGGGTTATATATTTGGTGACCTGCACTTGTTCTGCGTTTTATGTTGGCCAGACCTCTAGGGCTTTCCGTCTTAGAATTGGTGAACACATCAGTGACATTAAAAACAAGCGTAGTAATAATGCATTATATAAGCACAGTTTAAAACATACTACAGCTAGTTTTCTGTTTTGTATCATTGATTATATCAGGGGTAAATGTCAAGATAAACTAAAGTGGCATGATTTGCTGACTTCTAAGGAGAGGAAATGGATAATAAAACTTGGGGCAATGTTTCCACCTGGTCTCAATGATCAATTGTGATTTGTTAAATCATGATTTGTTAATTACCTATTGTGATTGGGTTTTGTTAATTGCTGATATATATATATACTGTGTTGGAGCCTTTGTGAGCAGACATATATATTATTTTCACTGAGGAAGGCTCTGTTGAGTCTGTATATTTGATATCTGAGGGATTTGTCTCTCATTCATCATGTAATAAATTATTTGTACTTTGGTACCAACAGCTGCTGGCTTCATTTGTTTGAATTTGTGATGTTTTTGCCGTGCAGCGTTCTTTCGTGCATCCTTTTTGGACTTATGATTTAATAATGGTTCCCAGCTTGCAGTCATCTGCAAACTTGGTCAGCCAGAGTTCCTTTGTGTTGGCCTGGACTTCTGAGAAGTATATGTTGAACAGGAGAGGACCCAGGACTGATCCCTGTGGGACTCCACTTGTGACTGTTCAGCAGTCTGACTTGGAGTTCGCTACTTTCACACTGTGCATTCTATCTGTGAGCCAATTTGTAACCCAGCTAGTGATATAGGGGTTGATGCCTAGTTTTCTGAGTGCATCAATAATTCCTGAGTGAGGAATGGTATCAAATGCCTTGGCCAGATCAAGGTAGGCTGTATGCACTGCCTAACCTACATCCACAGCCCTGGTGACTGACTCAAAGAAGTCAACCAGGTTGAACAGGCATGATCTCCCTTTCACAAAGCCAAACTGCATGTGGTCCATAGTTTGGAGATTTCCTATATCTTTGTTAATCAGGTCTATGATGATGCACTCCATAGCTTTACATATCAAACTCATCAGGCTAATGGGAAGATAATTCCCAGGGTCTGTAGTCACTCCCCCTTTATGGAGAGGGATGATTGTAACAGTGCACCATTCGGTAGGCACAAGCCTGAGGTGAGGCTGTGACTGAACAGGGCACACAGATGTGGTGCCAGTTCACTTTGCAGTTCATGTAGAATACAGCCATGGATATTATTGGGTCCCATGGAAGCTGTATTCTTGGCCCTGGACAATGCAGCTTTAACCTGGGCTGCAGTAATGCTGGGTGCCTGGCATTCATCTGGTATTGTGTTTAGTCCTTTGGGGGGAGAGTGGGGTAAAGTTGGCACTGAATCTGTCAGCCAGTATGTTGGCAATATCTGTTGGCTCAGTATAGGAGGTACCATTGTGCAGTAACTCAGAGCAAAACTGGGTATTGCCTTGGAGGTTCTTGATATAACTATAAAAGTCTTTGTGATTGTTTTTAGTGGCTGCTGCATTTCTGCCTTCATAGCTGGCTTTAGAGGATTTGATGCAGGATCTAAACTTTTTGTTGAGGCTAATAAGGGAGTTTTTCCAGTCTTAGGACTTCACATTTTTCTGCAACAGTTTCTTCCTTCTGTTGTAGAGTTTATAAATGGCAAGGAACCACCAGAGTGGCTTCCTTTTTTGGAAGAGAGTGTCTTGGTTCTGTGGGTATGGCTAGTTCCATGCATTTATGTACATGTTCATACAGTGCATTGATGTATGATTCAGCAGTCATGCAGCAATTTTCCATTGGCATGGGTGCCATGAAGTTAGCCACCTCTGATTTTAGGAGTCCAAAATCAGCTTTGGAGAAGTTTTTCAAGGTTGTTACCTTTACAGCGGTGTGGGTGAGATGTGGATTTCCATGGTGATTAGTTTATGGTCGGATCTGACCAGGGAGGGATTGACTATTGGTGCAGAGCAACAGTCACCCATGTTAGTAATAACCAGATCAAGGATGTTGCTTCCTCTAGTGGGGGTCAGAATGAGCTGGTCCAGGGCATTGGAACTGATGAATTCCAGGAAGTGTTGGACCATTGTATTGGTGCTTGAATAATTTTCCCAGTTGATAAAGGGGTAGTGGAAGTCTCCTACTATGAGAGTGTTGAGTTGGACCTTAATAGATTCCAGGGTGCTTAGGAACATGGAGTGAGAGTCTAAGGACATGGTTGGGGACCTACAGCAGGCTATAACCTGGATTGCAGTCTTACCCAGTGTTAGTTGTACCTGAAGTATCTCAGATGCATTATGCTGGGCTACTAGTCTGGAGGTTTGCATATCCTTTATGAATATGGTGACACCACCGCCTTTGGAGCTTCAGTCCATGTTTCAGGGCTGAATGGTGTGGAATGAGTTATAGCCTGGTAGTGCAGGGGTGCTTTCTGCTGCTTTAAACAGGTCTCCGTTACAGCACAAATGTTGATGTTCTCCATTTTGAGGAGTGCTTCGAGTGAGTGCATCTTGAGATTTAGACTTCTAGGGCTGAGCAGCATGACCCTCAGATTGCATTTATTTATAGCTGTTACAGTGGTAATTTGGTCTTTGAAAAATCTGTAAGAGACACTGTACAAGTTTGTGGATCATGGATCATGGAAGATTACTAGGCTATTGACTTGGAAGTCATTCTAAGCCTAGCTGTTTCAACCCAATGTAATACCGTAGAGGTACTAGTCATTACCCAAGATTGCATTTAGTGATGACTGCCCATGTCCAAGATGGTTGTGGATGCTATCCCTGGTAAGAATTAACAGTGCCCCATCCACTCATCCAAGTTCCTCTTAAAAAGGGTCATAGAGGTGCTCTGTTTCACATGTACACACCTGTACCAAAGATGTGCCAGTACCTGGGAGATAAATCTGCCCCTCCAGCATGTCCTATTTAAGTCACAGGCCATATTTAAGTTCCTGGAAAAGGTAGCTCTAGAAGCATTTGATGTTTGGATATGCAGTAAGTTCATTAGGTATGGGTCTTGGGTTGTTAGTCTTTCATAATAACTTAAATTTTCACATCCATGGATACCCTTGTATATTTCTGCTGTACTCTTTCCAGTTTACTCATGCTTGTTTTCTTATAGGGTTTCCATATTGTTATTCCATACTCAAGTTTGGGTCTAATGTAACTAACAAATAATGACTTCATTATTTTTCATTTCCTAGACTTTATAAATCTTTTTGTATAACCTGTAGTTCTACAACTATCATTAACCAATTGGTTGATATGATTAGAAAAACTCATAGCTGAATCTACCCATATACCCAGGTCCTTAAATGAGTCTACAGTTTCAATCACTGTGTGCTGTATTAAATATTCACCTTTCAATTTATGCCTACCAAATCTCATATGCTTAGTTTTTGATGTATTTATCAGCATATTATTTTCCTGTGCTCAAATGGTCAATTTAGTCAAGTTATTTTGCAGACATGCCTTATCTGCAACACATGTAATCAGTTTACTAAATTTCAGGTCATCTGCATATAGACTGTAGAACAGCTCAGATGAAAAAGTTAGGTCTGAAAGATACAATCTAATCAAGTAAGGGCCTGACTGTAACCAAGGATTTCACCTGTCCAGTTGCTGTATGATACTTGCCATGTCCTATAACTAAGCTATTCAGCTATCCATCTTATCAAGAGTACATCAATACCAATTTGTACTAATTTATTACTGATCAGTGTAATGTGTATGACCTTGTCAAATGCTGAAGTTAAATCTATATAAATTACATCACAGCACAATTTTTAATTTATAGTCGTTATTATGTTGTTATAGAACATCACATTACAGGTGGTAATAGATCTGTTTTCAACATATGCCTGCTGATATATATATATAGTTTCAAGTCCCAATCTAGCCAGTTCTGACAATAGCTTATCCAATATTACCTTCTCCATTATTTTTCCACAACATGAAAGTAGTCATAAGGGTCTTTATGACTCTGGGTTTGTCCTATTCCACTTTCCCTTAAAAACATGTTTGATAAGCACATGTCTCTAATCTTGAGAAATCTCCCCATATTTATATGACCTAGTGAATAACAGATATAATGACACTGTAAGTTCTTGCTGAAGTGTTCTCAGGTCATTGTTACTAATTCCGTTTCCTCCCTTGTGTTTGGATCCCAGTTTGTACAGTTCTTTATCAGGATTCCGGCGTGTAGCCCGCAAGACAATTCCCTGCGAGCTACATCGCCGAACCCAAATGGCTGCAGCGGCACTTTGCCGTAGTGCAATATGGCTGAAAAGCCTAGCCACTGCAGTTGTAATCTATGTACGGGCAAAGGCAACCGTACCGGATGTGTAACACATTCCTTATTTACATTCAAGGAATGCATTTATTTACTTATTTATTTATTTTGTTGTCAGTCTGACAACATAATAAATAAATACTTCAATATGCATAGCCCCCCACCTACTCAGGTTATAAACTACTTACTTACCCTTTAATTAGGGAATGCACAATATAAAACAATACTAGACAATATTAAACTATGCCCCCCACACCCCCCTATTTTAATATTCTCCCTCCAAGATCGCACTACAGTGGGGGAAAAGGGCAGATACACTGTCAGTACTATTTTCTGCAAAAAGGATTTTCGGCTATTTGGACCCTATGTCAAAAATTTTCGGCACATGCAAATACACACACATGCATATACACACAAATACCCTCATGTGTGCATATGCTCTCACACACACACACACACACACACACACACACACACACACACACACACACACACACACACACACACACACACACATACAAAAGCACTAAATTTGAAAATAATGGATATTTTCTGGAAACAGGAACTGGGTCAGTTATATATTGATGCAGTGAGTACTTCACATAACTGTAGTATATGGTGTTCTTCTTTCCACATTCTTCAAGCAGTTGTTTCATAAACTTTTATTTCTGACAGGTAAACCTATAAAACTATGATAACTTTTTTCAGGAGCAGTCAAGGAGCTTTGTTCAAGTGAGATGATTAAAGCAGCATGCATAGCAAAGAGAAAGTTGAAAGAATCAAACCAAAAAATTATATGTACATATATATATATATATATATATATATATATATATATATATATATATATATACATATATATATATATATATATATATATATATATATATATATATATATATATACAGAGAGAAAGAGAGAGAGAGAGATACATATTTTCTTGCCATTTGTTTGGTCATATGTCACAATTTTTTAGTGCACTTAATTGGGTAAGTATAGATATTTCTCAGTGGTAAAATCATGTAAGTTAAGTTGAAGAAGGGAAGAAAGCTGAACTTCTGTTTTAGTGAAAGTTTCACCACCATACCTGTCAACCTCTTACAGCAAAAAATGTGGACAAAGTCTAAAATGATGAGGAGACAAATAGGGACAGATTTTATATATTGCTCATACAAACCTATAAAGTTGATAGAATAATAGGTTTTGCATTAACATGAATTTTCTGAAGGATGTGGGGTCTTAAACTCAAATGCTTGTCATTATTTAATGACTTCAGTCCTCAACTATTTGCTGGAAAAGTACAGATTGTAGGAGGAACACACCAAACATGAGGCAAAGGTCTGGACATTCTGCGAAAATCTGTACAGCTGAGAGGTATGTACCACTGAGGTTTAGTGTGTGTGTGTGTGTGTGTGTGTGTGTGTGTGTGTGTGTGTGTGTGTGTGTGTGTGTGTGTGTGTCTGTGCACACGCATGTGGGTGCATTATGCAGTGGTACTCTTAGGGAAACAGTGTTTACTAACCTAATTTGTATAGCTGGGATTGGGGGCAGGGGTATTTTTATGGGTAGGGTTAGCACACATGAGTATGGTGGTACATGGGGTAATCCTGCTCTAATTAACCAAATACCACATGCACTCCACCCACAGCCTGTACAGTCTGCCACTATCCAAATAAAATCAGATTTTCAACAATTATTTTCTGGCATTAATGATAGGTGTGCCATACAGAATGCTCAGTATATACTTGATTAATCTTTAGTAGTTTAGATCTATCCCAAACCTACACATATAAATTTGCCCAGCACTACAGCAGAAGTGTACTAAATGATACCAACCAATATCTGAGTATACAGTGTATGGTGTAGAAACAGAGGGTTGTTAATGTATCTTACTTTGTATGACTGAGCATCACTTCTCTTTCATGCAGTTCTGATCTGCAACCTGTCAAATGCAGAAGTCTTTACTGTGTTATTAGCATCCTCCTGCTGCTGTTCTGCATATCTATGGTACAACTCAAACAGCACAGCAACATCTATGCAACATGGTTGTGGTGATAAATCAAGGAGTTGTGGAAGAAAGTCATACAACCTGCTCTTTCAGGTTCTCAGTCTGCCTGTATTCATTTTGCGCATGGATACATTTGCTGACATAAAGCGTAATGATGGGTACTTAGTGAGCAGTGTGTCATGGTAGAATGGCAGTAGGTGCTACAATGTGTCTACTCCCAGGATGTTTCTAAAATACTGAAAACAATATGCCAGGGGTAGAGCTATGACAATAGACAGCATCTGCTGCTCTCAGTGTAGTCATGTAGGAAGGTAAACAACAAGGATGTGTGCATATGCACAGCAATCTATACACATGCATATCTTCTAGGCTTGTACAGATATTTTTAACATGAAAACATTATGTGCTTCAGTTTGTAATTTTCTGCTGATATCCAGGCATAGTTGATCTTTGGAGCAGTATCATCACAGATACATTGTGCACTGTTTTAGTTCTGAATCATGGACAGACAGATATGCACATTTGTAAGTGAATGATGCAACATTATACAGTGCAAACCTCGTCTTTGAACCACTCGTTAACAGTAAAGAAAGCTTTTTAATTTGAAGCACAGCATGAAACTATTACTGCGGTAATTGAAAAGTTACATCTAAACAGAGGCAGAAAAGAATAAAACAATCAGCTTAGCCTATTCCATTCATATGTAGTCTCTTACAAAACCTGGAAAATGAGTCACCTTTTTATACATATTAACACTTACTTAATATGTCCAGTCTTCTCAACACATTAATCAAGTTAATCTATGCACATAGGCACTCTTATAAGTGCCTATATTTTTATAAGATGACAAGGAAGCAATAGTTAAAAAATAATACATATTTACATATTTGATGATACGATTCATAACACTATTCTGTCTGTAAGATAAACAATATAAGGAGGCTCCAAATAAGTTGCAGTGTAGAGAAATGAAATTTTAATGAAATAAATGAAACTTTAGTGAAACCATTTTGATATTTTTGATTAAAGCTGGCTACAAACTAAGGAGTGTTGTCTATGTCACAATATCCCAAGCTTGTTGCTATAGATACCAGTTTATGATATCAGGCTTCTGAACATTGACATCATGGTTCCATACTATCAACCATTCTGCTTTCTTACAAATAGTTCTATAAACTCAGCTAAGCCCAGTAGCAGCAGTTGGGCAGAGAAGAAAAGTTAAGAAACTATGGAATTCAACTCCAACAGAGGTATTTTTTTCTGGATGTTTTAGTTAATATAACTATCTACTTAGCTGAGCTCAGCTTAAGCTTTCATCAGCTTTTGAGTATAGTGTCTGATTCAAGTGAACTAATTCAAAGTTATTGTATTACATTCAAGTTAAGGGATTATTCAAGCCTGCCACTCTCCTGCACTTTTTTATTTTAGAACTATGATGCATGAAAGCATTCTGGTTTGGTTCTCTTGTATGAGAATAGATTTAGGTATGGATTGATTGCTTACTTCTGGAAAACCTATATCTTTGTGAGTCACACCAGAACATTACTAAGTGTAAACTGCTTCTGAAAAAAGTTATTAAACTTCAACAGAAAAAGAGAATCATCAGAGATGATCATATATCACTGAACAGACGATTCTTAAGTCACCTGAAAGTGGCCTGTCAATCTAATCTTAACTACCCTTCAATTTGTCACTTGTCTTGTACTGATTTGTTAAGCCAGTGATACAATTTGAGTCAGAAAGCCTGGATAGGTCAATACATATAGATACAGAATCAAGTGAAATAAAATATCAAAGTAAAAAAAAATGATAGATCCAAGACTGGGCCATAAAGATAGTCACAAAAGCAGAACAAGAACAGAGAGGTAGAGATCTGTGAGCTGATTAGATTTGTTTAACTCTGGGACCTTTGTGGTCACAGTGAATGTGGAGTCTACAAGAGAATTGGTTAGCTTCTTGTTATAATATGGAAGCTAAACATAGCAGTGGACTAGCTATTCAGGTGAAAAAGGAGCAATAATGGAAAACTGGACTGTGTGGGGCAGGAAGTGGTAAGCAACAGTAGGTAACAGGAGAACAGCAGATAAGAAAGGTAGGAAAAGACATTAGAGGATAAATACAGAGAAGAAAAGGCCTTGAACAGACATCGTAGACACACAAGGCAAGGGCTTGCATAGTGTAAGGATAAGGGGCAAAGAGAGTGAGAGAGACAGCGATGCAGACACGAAAAGGGTGACAGAAGGAAATACTAATAACTAAGTGTTAGTGGAGAGACAGAACCAGATAATGCAATATATTCCATCTGTTTGGATACAGGACATCATTATTGTTTCAGGAAAACTTGGCTAGGCTTAGAAAGACCCCCCCCTTCCCAGGTCATTAGCCTTGTAAGACTCTATGAATCTATTAATCTATGAGCTTGCACTACAAACAGAGCAGGATGCAAGTGCAAAGGAAAGGGCTTTCAGTCATATGAAACATACAGAAGGCAGAAGAAAGAGAAACAGTTGATGGGAGGGTGGCCTAATGGTTAAGGTATTTGCCTTACAAGCACAAGGTGCAGGGTTTGAGTCTTACAAGGGATAATTGGCTAGGCTTAAAATGGCTCACAAGGGCAGTTAGCTTAGTATTAATCTATGAACCTATGAACCTATAAGATATGCTGTAAAAAGAGCTGAGGAGGGATGGAAAATTAATCACCGACAGTACAAGGAGAGAAGCAACCAGTGGATACTGAAAATGACTCTGATAAAGAAGAGGAAGTTTTACAGGCAGTAGTGGAATGGTGGAACAAGAAGTTAAGGAGATGAGATCCAATGTGGGGACAAAGAATGTGGCTGCGGAGAATGCAGATTTAATCATAAAGAAAATTCACATTCCAGATAAGAAGGAAATGAGAGATCATATTGAGTGAAACTGGTTTTCTGGTTTAAATCAGGAAGATATGGTGGAAGATGACCAAAGTAATCACCAAAGTGGAGGGGCTAGATACATGTATCAGTCCACATAGCAATGGGTAGCATGTCTGAGCAGACGATGCAAGTAGATCAGAAAAGTATAAATCCTAAGAGTGAGTGGTGGAAATAAAGTTCTCAAAAGTGTTACCTGTACCAGCAACCACCTCAGTAAAGAAAGACAAGTACAGGAAGATAATGAATATAAAAAATCATAGTTACACGGGGTAAAGAAAATGCATATCTCATATGTTACAATACAGCCCTAAGATATGACAAGGAAGAAAAGGACCAGTGTGGTGTGAGGATGAGTATCTGCATAAAGTGATGATGCCAGCCTGTACAAGGGAAGGAGAGACAACAGCTGGATAGAGGTGAGCGTGTTCACTTCAGATAATCCCATCAGGATCACAAAGTAAATCCAATTAAAGCATTATTTGAGGGACTGCACCCCAGTAAGTTTTGTTGATGCAATATGATGGGAGAAAGAATATAAGCATGAATGGATGAGGATGTGCACCTGCAGCATGAGAGGATAATGCACACAAGGATTACATGAGGTGCACAACTTACACACAGGTGATTCTCCCAGCACAGATACTATGCATTTGTCCCAGTGGGATTGCAATGTAGCTCCGTATTGAGGGGACAGTACTTCAACACTACAGCACACTTGTCATGCTGTCCTGCACTTCAAAACATAAGAATGATGAGCAGGGCAAGATTTTTACCAGGTTATGAATGTACATGATGTAAACATGAGGACCAGAAGGATGGGTCAATGAGCTCTGACTGCATAACTGTAAGTGAATATTAAACCTCAGGTACCCTCAACATGATTACATGGGATCTCAGATTAACATTTTATAAGAACAGCAACCCAGGGATGTAACTCAACCTCTGTGCTGCATCATAACCAGATAAAGAAATAGAAATGATGCAAGATAGACTAAAGGTTACATATAAATGTCATAAGGATGATGAAAACCATGACAGTAAAAGGATTCATATAAGATGGTATGAAAAATTGTATCCAAGGGATGTACTAAGTTACTGTCCTGTGGCCTGTCTTACATTTCCATCAAGGTTTATATGTCAGCCATTTTAGCGTGTATGCCCATAGATCCTTCTCTTTCAATGTAATCTCATGTACAATGTTTCTGAAAGGGTTGTTGAATATTGAGCCTCTTAGAAAATAGGTGGCTCCTCCTGGGGATCTTAATTCTGTGCAAAAAAAAAAAAAAACTAAATCTTCCCCCATTTGTACTACCTCAAGAGGATGACTTGAAGTTCTTAAAGTGGAAATCGGAGTTACTCTTTACTCTGACATCTGCAAGAAGAATATTAGAGTTGCAAGCTCTTATGAGGCTCATTTTCTAAAAGGTTAGGGTTCTGCTGAGAATGAAATTTTCATTTATGCCTATTGTGGGTGGGAAGGCTGCCAGCATAGCTAGATAGGATTTTGTAAATAATTCTATGTCATTGTAAATATTATTAGGATCCACAGGCTTATGTAACAAATGTAAGAGAATTGTGTTATGTTCTGAGCTTCAAAAATGTAACCACAGTGCACCCTGCAGGATGAAAGCTGATAAGTCAAGCATTTTAGGACTGTTGATCTCAAGCTTAGAGACAGGATGTCTGGACTAAGGAATTCTTTCTATTGTCTTAGGACAAGAGTTAATTACTAGATTTTACATGTAAAATGTATTTTATTGCTGTGGCTTCCAACAGGTGCAGATTACAAAAAGAAATGTAAATTTTAAGTTCTATGAGCCTGGAAAACTAAATTAGAACTGTTAAGGATGATGAAAGCTGAAATGGCTCAGCAGTACTGTGTTATCAATTTAAGGACAGAAACAAAGGAGAGAATTTTGGATCTTGTCTAAAGCTGACAACAACTCACCAGGCACTTGATTTGTTCTGTATGTAAGTAGTTATTTAGAACTTGGTATTTTTTCTTGGAGTTAGATGGGAATTTAGCAGGATTAGTCTAGCTGTTTTCTGTATTTATGTCAGACTATCCTACAATGTTGTTTTAAAACATTCTCCTGTGATTTCTGAACTCTGTAATGTCATTGTGTTGAAGTAATAAATATTGTATTGTAAAAAAACAACCCAACACCAATCAGGTATCTTTGCATAAAATAAATAACAGAAACGTTGTATAAATAATAAACAAGCAAAGACTAGGCTTCAGCTTTTCTCCAAAGGCAGACTGCTTTAATGGTGCACACAAGCACTTTCACAATTAGCTTCTTCAGGTGTATGATTACCATCATTGACAAACCCTTTTTATACCATCAGACTTCAGCTTAAAATTAGTTCTTAAAAACATATTACATATAATCTAAATATTTAAATATAATCTAAAAATTCCATAAATATATTACTAGTAAAACAATAAATACAAACATCTATCATATAATTAAATAAATATATAACATAATTATCTACGCAAAGGTCTATTCTTTAAAACTGGTCTCAATGAAATATAATCATTAAGACCATGACCTGCATTAGCCCTCAGCCTCACTATCCATTCTACTTCCAACTCTTCAGTTTTATTTCTGATATCCCCTCCTCTCTTATTTTCATAAACTGTCTCCAATAATTTAAATTTAAAATTGTGTTGAATGCTAGTTTCTTTTACATGCTTTGCCAAAGCATTAAAATTACTTTCTTTTCTAATATGGTAAATATGTTCTCTTATTCTGTCCTTAAGCGATCGGTCAGTTTTTCCCACATATAATTTGTTACAAACTTGGCAATTAGCTTAGTAAACCACATGTTTTGTATTACAGTTAGCCTTAGTCCTTAAATAAAAAACTTCTCCCGTATCTGGGTGCTAGTATTCTGTCTCTATAGTAATGTAGCTACACCAGATACAATTATTACATGGCTTGGTTCCTATTATATCTTGTTGGACTTTAGTGTTTCCTGATATACAGAGTCTTCTCTTTAAGAACTGTTTATTTTTAAAGGTGAATTGCGGGAGGGAACTCAAATATTTCTTTATTTATGGATCTGTAGTTAAAATATTCCAATGTTTGTTAACAATATTAGTATATTCCTTGATATTTCTAGAATAACTAAAACATATTTTTAAACTATTACTACTTGAATTTTTGATTCCATCCATAGTATTCACTAATGGTTCTGAAAAATAAGGCTTAGCTCTATTGTGTCTTAATTTTTTCACTTCCTTGACACTCCTTTCTATCATATGTTCACTGTATCCCCTCTCCAATAATTCGTTACTAGTAGTGCATACCTGATGCTCAAAGTCTTCTTCTTTCACATTCAACCTAGAAGCTCTATATAATTGATTTTGTGCAACATTTTTAAAAATAAATTTCGGATGCATGCTATCCTTGCTCAGCAGCTTATTAACATGACAGTCCTTCCTATACATTTTGGTACTTAAAGTACTATTATCATCCTTAGTAACTGTAATATCTAAAAAATGTATTTCTTTCAATGACCATACTTCAGTAAATTAAGGAAATGTGTGGATCTATTTATATAATGCTATAAATTCATTTAATTTTTCTACAGTATCATTCCATAAAAGAAAAGATCGTCCACAAATCTCGATAAAACAAAATTTTATCTCTAAATGGACCTCTTTCAATGCATTCTTTTTCCCATACAGACATAACGATATTCGCATACGTATTAGCGCATGATGTACCCATCGCTACGCCATTGCTTTGCCAGTACGTATTTTCACCAAACATGAAAATATTATTTTCCAAAACCAAATATAGTAAAGCTTGTATTAATTCAATTTCATTTTGCACAAACATTGCAGATTCCTTCATCATATTTGTAACATTACTAACTCCTATAGCATTTGGAATAACTGTAAATAGCGATGTTACATCTAATGTTACCAATAAGCATTTCCCTATTTCTTGTTTTTCTTTAACATACAGGGAATATAAATCCTTTATAAAATGCTCTGTATCCTTTAAAATATAGCTAGATGTTTTTAAGAGGTGATTCAGTTTCTTCTCTAGGTAAATTGATAGGGGCTCTGTACACCAATTTCTTGCTGCTACAATAGGTCTCATAGGGGGGTCTTTATTATTTTTTTGCAATTTAGGTTGACCTTGTATGTTAGGAATAGTTGGATTCGTAGTTTCAAAATATCTAAAAAGACCCTTGTCCACGGTTTTGGGGGCACAAATTAACAACTGGAAGGTCTTTCTTGTGAAATTTGACCAACATTTTCATATTAGACTTCAGTATAACATCTTATATGAAGGACATCACCACTGAAGTGCATCAACTCTCTTGCTAAGTCCCTGTTTAGAACCAGCAGGGAAGAACAGGGATATGGAGACCCAGGATGAGATAAAGGTACAAAATCAGCAAAGCTGAAATGAATACATACCTAGAAACTATAAGGAAATGAGGACCTTTAAGATGTAGTGAGCACCAGTTACACACTTGTGTGTTCTAACAGACCTAAGTGAAATGTGGTCTGATAAAACCTCATTTTCACATTATATTCAAAGAAAAATGCAGAGCACTTCAGGAGTACAACACACCCATTATGCTTCTCTATAGCGCAATTACTAGATATAAAAGTGTCACTAGGATAGGAAAAGGTATACCAGCTGCATACTACAAAGGGTGCAATTAATCTAATATATCAGCACTGCAGTTTGATGGGATCTTTGCGTTACATGTTATCTGAAAACATCCATCTGAAATGTGCTGCACCCAGTTGTCAGTTTATACTTGTGTCAGCTAACTGAGGTACTCTGAATATCGTCAAATGACTCCTCAGAGTACAGCTTCTCCCAGGTATTCAGCAACCCCTTATGATTCTGTGCAGCACTATGGCGGCACAGGACTGATGTTCCCCAGGGCAAGAAAAATGGCAACAGCCACACTCTTCACGTTTTGCCCGAGGTAGGACATACTGCTCAGATGGGAACTCAGTTTTACATCTTATTTAAAGGCAGCACTTCAGTGGTGCAGACCTTAAATAATGCTGTGTTATAGCACAAGTACAGGGATGAGAAGTACCATGACTGGATGAAGAGCCTGAGAATTGGAAGAGGTGCACCATCTGCATGCTGATATAGTTGTCTTTCATCTGAGCTAGCACTCACATCATCTGATGAGACCTCACTTTAACATCCTACTGGAAGAGATATGACCTCATTGCAGGAGCATTCTTCCTTATGCCTTATGTTTTTATACAACCCAATCATATAACAAGGTTAGAAGCACCAATCTGCACGAGATGAAAATGCACATCTCGAGGACATGAGCAAGGCAGCTATTACCACGGCATAATAACCACAAGATAAACACTAGGAACTGGGTGTTACCCCCTGAGATATTACAATATTATGCTTTTGCACTTTATTTTAAGATCTTATAGAAGGACAGCACCTCAATAGTCCAGAACATCCCTGCCTTATGCTCTGGAGCAATTAGAAGAGTCTGTATGAGTAGCATCAGTATGAGATAAGGAAATGCACCTGTACGTGGAAGGGATGAGCAGCAGCATAGAATAAGGAACACCAGCAACATTCCCTTACATGTGTAGAGCTATCATCAACATTCTCATGGGGGGCATCATTTGAACATAAGGGTGAAAGCCAAAGTGGAAACACACACACACATATATACATATATATATATATATATATATATATATATATATATACATATTTTTTTTTTTTTTTTTTTTTTTTCTCTACTACAATATAAGGATGGGATATTAATGAAGAGAATTTGGATAGGATGGGGATGTGAATTTGGGTGCCACAAGAATTAGACCCAAGAGGATGGGATGACAATTGCAAGTTACACAATGGTGTACACCATGTGAGTTATCATCTGTATGGTCAGTCTGGACCTTGGTCTAGCTTCTTTTCCAAAGTAGTTGCAATGCATTAGGATGGAGTAAAGATTAGCAAGTAAAGACTGCTGTGTGGTTCACCAGATGGAACCTGAACTAATACCTCACTGAAAGGACAGTACCTTAACAGATCAGCATTTACTTATTCTGTTTCCCAGCACAAGGACGTGAAAATGGTGAGAAATGGAAACTGAGACTGTACAGCAGGACAGAAAAAAGAATAAAGGCCATCAGGATGGATGGCATTAGAAGCACTATCTAGATACTGCTTAATATGCATTACACATGCTGCAGAGAGGTGGTTGCAGGAATTGTAGGTTGTAATTTTATACAGTACAGCACATCAGCAGTGTAGAACCTCAGCCACGTGTTATGCAGAAATAGGATAAGACACAGATGGTGAGCACAATTCTAGGGTCAGGACAGTCCATCCATGTGGAACAAGGAGCACCACAAACACAGTGACACATGCATGTTTCACCTTAACTACCTACAACGTAATTAGGTGAGACATCAGTTTAACATCTTGGAGAAGGACCTCATGGATGCAGATCACATGTTTAGCTGCTGTACAGACAAAGGCTAGAGCAAAAATGGAGGGAACCAGAATGGCAGTCCATGTCTGGATAGCAGGAAAATTGCCACCACATGGATGGTATGATGACTGTCATTACACAGTATGAGGAAGAGAACCACCAGGATAGGTACAGTGAAACAGAAACATCTTGGCAAGTATACCCTCCAGGTGACCTACTTCCAACATAGTCAGCTGGGACATCATTTCAATATCTTTTCTGAATATAAGTACTTGTCCCGGTCCCCTTCAATAACACACATCACACCAAATGACATTTGACGACCTTTATTAAATTTCCATAACTTAGCTTTGATCACCAACTTTATTAATTACAACTATTCATGATATAATTGATTCTAAATACAGAATAACATCCTTGCAATGTTAATCAGGGCAGCGTACCTACTCACCCTGCCCCAGTAAGCAGCATCCCTACCTCTACTCACTTACTTTACTTATGAAGCAGTGTCCCATCTCACTTCATACACCATTTATTGCAATGTTAATCAAGACAGCATACCTACTCACCCTGCCTGACAAGCAGGGTCCATACCTCTACTCACTTACTTTACTTATGAAGGAGCGTCCCATCTCACTTCATACACCATTCATTGCAATGTTAATCAGGGCAGTGTACCTACACACCCTGCCCCAGTAAGCAGTGTCCCTACCTCTACTCACTTACTTTACTTATGAAACAGTATCCCATCTCACTTCATACACCATTCATTGCAATGTTAATCAGGGCAGTGTACCTACTCATCCTGCCCAACAAGCAGGGTCCTTACTGTACATTGGAATATGATAAGTATCAATAGGAATTGTATGTTTCACAAGAGTTGCCAGCAAAGTAGGCAGATGGCACATCATATCTGAAGGGCAACACCTCAGCTGTGCCACACTAATTTACCCTGCCTTACTATATTGTGGCAAGATGGACGAGAACTAGGAAAAATTATTCCAAACATGCAGACGATAACATGATGAGGACAACCAGGATATCATAAGGGCACCACATGCACACTGGTGAGTAGACCACTTTAGCTAGCATGAAGGCTGACACAGATTTCACTATAATATTTTGTCTAAAGAGCCACACCTAAGTAGAGCTGAGTTCCTGATATGCAGCTCTACAGCCCTAGTGTGGTACATGGATATGAGACACAAAACACTGACTATGATCTGATTTTATATTGTTCAAAGAGAATGACAGATGTATCAGACAATATCACCATCTACAAAGTAGTGAGGACAGTACAATGGAATTACCTAAATGTATGACTATACTGGATCAAAGTCTAACATCTTATCTAAAAGTCAGCACATCAAGGGCTCAGTAATCCCACTATGATGCAGTATAACCAGGATGGATGAAAACCAGAATGGTAATCTGACTCTGCACAACATAAGGAGGCTAAGTTTCAGGATTGCATGACAACAGATACAGCATCATTTTAGCTTGTTATCTGAGGGGCAGCACCTTTGCTATGCACTATCTCATATGTTACAATACAGCCCTAAGATATGACAAGGAAGAAAAGGACCAGTGTGGCATGAGGATGAGTATCTGCATAAAGTGATGATGCCAGCCTGTACAAGGGAAGGAGAGACAACAGCTGGATAGAGGTGAGTGTGTTCACTTCAGATAATCCCATCAGGATCACAAAGTAAATCCAATTAAAGCATTATTTGAGGGACTGCACCCCAGTAAGTTTTGTTGATGCAATATGATGGGAGAAAGAATATAAGCATGAATGGATGAGGATGTGCACCTGCAGCATGAGAGGATAATGCACACAAGGATTACATGAGGTGCACAACTTACACACAGGTGATTCTCCCAGCACAGATACTATGCATTTGTCCCAGTGGGATTGCAATGTAGCTCCGTATTGAGGGGACAGTACTTCAACACTACAGCACACTTGTCATGCTGCCCTGCACTTCAAAACATAAGAATGATGAGCAGGGCAAGATTTTTACCAGGTTATGAATGTACATGATGTAAACATGAGGACCAGAAGGATGGGCCAATGAGCTCTGACTGCATAACTGTAAGTGAATATTAAACCTCAGGTACCCTCAACATGATTACATGGGATCTCAGATTAACATTTTATAAGAACAGCAACCCAGGGATGTAACTCAACCTCTGTGCTGCATCATAACCAGATAAAGAAATAGAAATGATGCAAGATAGACTAAAGGTTACATATAAATGTCATAAGGATGATGAAAACCATGACAGTAAAAGGATTCATATAAGATGGTATGAAAAATTGTATCCAAGGGATGTACTAAGTTACTGTCCTGTGGCCTGTCTTACATTTCCATCAAGGTTTATATGTCAGCCATTTTAGCGTGTATGCCCATAGATCCTTCTCTTTCAATGTAATCTCATGTACAATGTTTCTGAAAGGGTTGTTGAATATTGAGCCTCTTAGAAAATAGGTGGCTCCTCCTGGGGATCTTAATTCTGTGCAAAAAAAAAAAACTAAATCTTCCTCCATTTGTACTACCTCAAGAGGATGACTTGAAGTTCTTAAAGTGGAAATCGGAGTTACTCTTTACTCTGACATCTGCAAGAAGAATATTAGAGTTGCAAGCTCTTATGAGGCTCATTTTCTAAAAGGTTAGGGTTCTGCTGAGAATGAAATTTTCATTTATGCCTATTGTGGGTGGGAAGGCTGCCAGCATAGCTAGATAGGATTTTGTAAATAATTCTATGTCATTGTAAATATTATTAGGATCCACAGGCTTATGTAACAAATGTAAGAGAATTGTGTTATGTTCTGAGCTTCAAAAATGTAACCACAGTGCACCCTGCAGGATGAAAGCTGATAAGTCAAGCATTTTAGGACTGTTGATCTCAAGCTTAGAGACAGGATGTCTGGACTAAGGAATTCTTTCTATTGTCTTAGGACAAGAGTTAATTACTAGATTTTACATGTAAAATGTATTTTATTGCTGTGGCTTCCAACAGGTGCAGATTACAAAAAGAAATGTAAATTTTAAGTTCTATGAGCCTGGAAAACTAAATTAGAACTGTTAAGGATGATGAAAGCTGAAATGGCTCAGCAGTACTGTGTTATCAATTTAAGGACAGAAACAAAGGAGAGAATTTTGGATCTTGTCTAAAGCTGACAACAACTCACCAGGCACTTGATTTGTTCTGTATGTAAGTAGTTATTTAGAACTTGGTATTTTTTCTTGGAGTTAGATGGGAATTTAGCAGGATTAGTCTAGCTGTTTTCTGTATTTATGTCAGACTATCCTACAATGTTGTTTTAAAACATTCTCCTGTGATTTCTGAACTCTGTAATGTCATTGTGTTGAAGTAATAAATATTGTATTGTAAAAAAACAACCCAACACCAATCAGGTATCTTTGCATAAAATAAATAACAGAAACGTTGTACAAATAATAAACAAGCAAAGACTAGGCTTCAGCTTTTTTCCAAAGGCAGACTGCTTTAATGGTGCACACAAGCGCTTTCACAATTAGCTTCTTCAGGTGTATGATTACCATCATTGACAAACCCTTTTTATACCATCAGACTTCAGCTTAAAATTAGTTCTTAAAAACATATTACATATAATCTAAATATTTAAATATAATCTAAAAATTCCATAAATATATTACTAGTAAAACAATAAATACAAACATCTATCATATAATTAAATAAATATATAACATAATTATCTACGCAAAGGTCTATTCTTTAAAACTGGTCTCAATGAAATATAATCATTAAGACCATGACCTGCATTAGCCCTCAGCCTCACTATCCATTCTACTTCCAACTCTTCAGTTTTATTTCTGATATCCCCTCCTCTCTTATTTTCATAAACTGTCTCCAATAATTTAAATTTAAAATTGTGTTGAATGCTAGTTTCTTTTACATGCTTTGCCAAAGCATTAAAATTACTTCCTTTTCTAATATGGTAAATATGTTCTCTTATTCTGTCCTTAAGCGATCGGTCAGTTTTTCCCACATATAATTTGTTACAAACTTGGCAATTAGCTTAGTAAACAACATGTTTTGTATTACAGTTAGCCTTAGTCCTTAAATAAAAAACTTCTCCCATATCTGGGTGCTAGTATTCTGTCTCTATAGTAATGTAGCTACACCAGATACAATTATTACATGGCTTGGTTCCTATTATATCTTGTTGGACTTTAGTGTTTCCTGATATACAGAGTCTTCTCTTTAAGAACTGTTTATTTTTAAAGGTGAATTGTGGGAGGGAACTCAAATATTTCTTTATTTATGGATCTGTAGTTAAAATATTCCAATGTTTGTTAACAATATTAGTATATTCCTTGATATTTCTAGAATAACTAAAACATATTTTTAAACTATTACTACTTGAATTTTTGATTCCATCCATAGTATTCACTAATGGTTCTGAAAAATAAGACTTAGCTCTATTGTGTCTTAATTTTTTCACTTCCTTGACACTTCTTTCTATCATATGTTCACTGTATCCCCTCTCCAATAATTTGTTACTAGTAGTGCATACCTGATGCTCAAAGTCTTCTTCTTTCACATTCAACCTAGAAGCTCTATATAATTGATTTTGTGCAACATTTTTAAAAATAAATTTCGGATGCATGCTATCCTTGCTCAGCAGCTTATTAACATGACAGTCCTTCCTATACATTTTGGTACTTAAAGTACTATTATCATCCTTAGTAACTGTAATATCTAAAAAATGTATTTCTTTCAATGACCATACTTCAGTAAATTAAGGAAATGTGTGGATCTATTTATATAATGCTATAAATTCATTTAATTTTTCTACAGTATCATTCCATAAAAAGAAAAGATCGTCCACAAATCTACGATAAAACAAAATTTTATCTCTAAATGGACCTCTTTCAATGCATTCTTTTTCCCATACAGACATAACGATATTCGCATACGTATTAGCGCATGATGTACCCATCGCTACGCCATTGCTTTGCCAGTACGTATTTTCACCAAACATGAAAATATTATTTTCCAAAACCAAATATAGTAAAGCTTGTATTAATTCAATTTCATTTTGCACAAACGTTCCAGATTCTTTCATCATATTTGTAACATTACTAACTCCTATAGCATTTGTAATAACTGTAAATAGCGATGTTACATCTAATGTTACCAATAAGCATTTCCCTATTTCTTGTTTTTCTTTAACATACAGGGAATATAAATCCTTTATAAAATGCTCTGTATCCTTTAAAATATAGCTAGATGTTTTTAAGAGGTGATTCAGTTTCTTCTCTAGGTAAATTGATAGGGGCTCTGTACACCAATTTCTTGCTGCTACAATAGGTCTCATAGGGGGGTCTTTATTATTTTTTTGCAATTTAGGTTGACCTTGTATGTTAGGAATAGTTGGATTCGTAGTTTCAAAATATCTAAAAAGACCCTTGTCCATGAGACCTTGAGACTTAAGTTCCTTTAATTTATTATTAACTTTGTTAATCATTAGCTTAACTTGTGTGCTTTTAATAGGCTTATAAAACTGTAAATCTTTTTTAACATGTTAAACATTTTATCTTCATAATTATATCTATCTAATACCATAATTTGACCTCCCTTATCTGCTGGTCTTATTATAATTGTGAATTATGTTGTAAATCTAACATAGCTTTAAATTCATTCCTTGTTAAGTTATGCCATTTATGCTTGTTCGCTTTGTACTTTTGTTCATAATACATCTTATAAACATCATCTACACATAATTGTTCAAAAGCATTTATAAGTGTATGCTGTTTAGGTATAAATAAACTAGGTTTCGTAAACAAATAATGATTGCTTTCATTATTCTCAAACATCATTTTGAGCATAATATTTCTCGTAAACATTTTCAAGTCCAGAACTGCATCCATAATGTCAGTGTCGACTGCAGGTATAAAAGATAACCCTTTTTGCAGTAAATACATTTCATCAACTGATAAAATATAAGCTGATAAATTAACTACTAGGTTTTTGTTTTGTTGAATGCTTTCTTCAAAGTGTATGGACTCACCCTGTCATCTTGTAGTTTCCTTTTTCCACTCATTGTACTTCTTCTTCACTATTGTTGATTCTTGGCCCCTCTGTTTAGCGACCTTTCTCTGATAGGTAATGGAAACATTAGTGGCATTCTTTTTTAGTTCTGTACAGGCGACAATTCCAAAAAAGGGGGTTGTTGGTTATGCTCCTGTTGCTTTACGCTGCTTTCTTCTCCATTGTGATGCACTTCTGCAGTCACTACGATATTCTTCCTTCTAGCCCCTTGTGGCGTTCCTTCCCATATGATGTCATTAGTTACGTTGACTTCGTTACCCACATTAGACTGGCCTTCTAGTTCTACTTGCATTCTATTAATATCAGGGACTAATTTCAATCCCGAATATCTGTTGTTATTAGAATAGTTGGTATCAGCATTAGATTGAGTTGTAGTTTGATTTACACTTGTTAATAAATCACGAGGCCAAGTGAAAATATGGCCTAGTGCATAATCTTTGCGATCTCTTTCTAGTTTCTTCAACTTAGTTTGGGCCAGTTTCCTGACATAACAATTAGTGTTATTAATAGAGTCTTCCAGCAGTTTAGTAGTTAATTCTGAATCGTGCTCTTGTGTGCACCATTAAAGCAGTCTGCCTTTGGAGAAAAGCTGGAGCCTAGTCTTTGCTTGTTTATTATTTATACAATGTTTCTGTTATTTAGTTTAAGCAAAGATACCTGGTTGGTGTTGGGTTGTTTTTTTACATTTTGGATTTTCTGTGTTCCAACGAAACCAGGAGGATGGCAGCTGGCATGGATGAATTAGAAGCTATTGAAATGGACTATAACCCTAATATTGGCAGTAAAAAGACTGAATCAAATGTTACAACATTTGTCAGCAAGGTGAGCGAAACAAAGAATCCATTGCTGAATAGTACACTGCAAATATAAGAAACTGAATTTAACAACATAGACTTTATAGCAATGAAGAGTGACATTTTAGCCTTAGAAAAAGAATTATTTAAGCTAAAAAGGTTGGAATATGAAAGATTTCACCTTGAACTTAGTGTGACAGAAAATATTATATCCCGTGGGTTAAGGATTCTGAAAATGCCAGCACAGAATCCTTGTTATCCAGCCCTATTGAGCAATGGCAGAAGTTAAATTTGAATACTAGTTTAAGTTATCTAAGGCTTTTAATTGATAATGCTAAAAAAGAAGCATGCAATGTAATAGATATAATCAAAGTTAAATACCGCTCTATTTGTGACAAATATGATTCAGAATTATCTACTAAACTGTTGAAAGACAATGGAGAAGAAAGCAGCATAAAGCAACAGGAGCATAACCAACAACCCCCTTTTTTGGAATTGTCGCCTGTACAGAACAAAAAAAGAATGCCACTAATGTTTCCATTACCTATCAAGAGAAAGGTCGCTAAACAGAGGGGCCAAGAATCAACAATAGTGAGGAAGAAGTACGAGTGGAAAAAGGAAATTACAGGACGACAGGGTGAGTCCATACACTTTGAAGAAAGCATTCAACAAAACAAAAACTTAGTAGTTAATTTATCAGCTTATATTTTATCAGTTGATGAAATGAATTTACTGCAAAAAGGGTTATCTTTTATACCTGCAGTTGACACTGACATTACAGATGTAGTTCTGGACTTGAAAATGTTTACGAGAAATATTATGCTCAAAATGATGTTTGAGAATAATGAAAGCAATCATTATTTGTTTACGAAACCTAGTTTATTTATACCTAAACAGCATACACTTATAAATGCTTTCGAACAATTATGTGTAGATGATGTTTATAAGATGTATTATGAACAAAAGTACAAAGTGAACAAGCATAAATGGCATAACTTAACAAGGAATTAATTTAAAGCTATGTTAGATTTACAGCATAATTCACAATTATAATAAGACCAGCAGATAAGGGAGGTCAAATTATGGTATTAGATAGATATAATTATGAAGATAAAATGTTTAACATGTTAAAAGATTTACAGTTTTATAAGCCTATTAAAAGCACACAAGTTAAGCTAATGATTAACAAAGTTAATAATAAATTAAAGGAACTTAAGTCTCAAGGTCTCATGGACGAGGGTCTTTTTAGATATTTTGAAACTACGAATCCAACTATTCCTAACATACAAGGTCAACCTAAATTGCATAAAAATAATAAAGACCCCCCTATGAGACCTATTGTAGCAGCAAGAAATTGGTGTACAGAGCCCCTATCAATTTACCTAGAGAAGAAACTGAATCACCTCTTAAAAACATCTAGCTATATTTTAAAGGATACAGAGCATTTTATAAAGGATTTATATTCCCTATATGTTAAAGAAAAACAAGAAATAGGGAAATGCTTATTGGTAACATTAGATGTAACATCGCTATTTACAGTTATTACAAATGCTATAGGAGTTAGTAATGTTACAAATATGATGAAAGAATCTGGAACGTTTGTGCAAAATGAAATTGAATTAATACAAGCTTTACTATATTTGGTTTTGGAAAATAATATTTTCATGTTTGGTGAAAATACTTACTGGCAAAGCAATGGCGTAGCGATGGATTCATCATGCGCTAATACGTATGCGAATATCGTTATGTCTGTATGGGAAAAAGAATGCATTGAAAGATGTCCATTTAGAGATAAAATTTTGTTTTATCGTAGATTTGTGGACGATCTTTTCTTTTTATGGAATGAAACTGCAGAAAAATTAAATGAATTTATAGCATTATATAAGCAGATCCACACATTTCCTTAAATTCACTGAAGTATGGTCATTGAAAGAAATAATTTTTTTTAGATATTACAGTTACTAAGGATGATAATAGTACTTTAAGTACCAAAATATATAGGAAGGACTGTCATGTTAATAAGCTGCTGAGCAAGGATAGCATGCATCTGAAATTTATTTTTAAAGATGTTGCACAAAATCAATTATATAGAGCCTCTAGGTTGAATGTGAAAGAAGAAGACTTTGAGCATCAGGTATGCACTACTAGTAACGAATTATTGGAGAGGGGATACAGTGAACATATGATAGAAAAGAGTGTCAAGGAAGTGAAAAAATTAAGACACAATAGAGCTAAGCCTTATTTTTCAGAACCATTAGTGAATACTATGGATGGAATCAAAAATTCAAGTAGTAATAGTTTAAGAATATGTTTTAGTTATTCTAGAAATATCAAGGAATATACTAATATTGTTAACAAACATTGTAATATTTTAACTACAGATCCACAAACAAAGAAATATTTGAGTTCCCTCCCGCAATTCACCTTTAAAAATAAACAGTCCTTAAAGAGAAGACTCTGTATATCAGGAAACACTAAAGTCCAACAAGATATAATAGGAACCAAGCCATGTAATAATTATACCTGGTATAGCTACTTTACTACAGAGACAGAATACAAGCACCCAGATATGGGAGAAGTTTTTTTATTTAGGGACTAAGGCTAACCGTAATATAAAACATGTGGTTTACTTGGCTAATTACCAAGTTTGTAACAAATTCTATGTGGGAAAAACTGACCGATCGCTTAAGGACAGAATAAGAGAACATATTTACCATATTAGAAAAGAAAGTAATTTTAATGCTTTGGCAAAACATGTAAAAGAAACTAGCATTCAACACAATTTTAAATTTAAAGTATTGGGGACAGCTTATGAAAATAAGGGAGGAGGGGATATCAGAAATAAAACTGAAGAGTTGGAAGTAGAATGGATAGTGAGACTGAGGGCTAATGCAGGTCATGGTCTTAATGATTATATTTCATTGAGACCAGTTTTAAAGAATAGACCTTTGCATAGATAATTATGTTATATATGTATTTAATTATATGATAAATGTTTGTATTTATTGTTTTACTAGTAATATATTTATGGAATTTTTAGATTATATGTAAATATTTAGATTATATGTAATATGTTTTTAAGAACTAATTTTAAGCTGAAGTCTGATGGTATAAAAAGGGTGTGTCAATGATGGTAATCTTACACCTGAAGAAGCTAATTGTGAAAGCACTTGTGTGCACCATTAAAGCAGTCTGCCTTTGGAGAAAAGATGGAGCCTAGTCTTGCTTGTTTATTATTTATACAATGTTTCTGTTAAGTATTGTATTGTGTTTTTTATTATTTATTAAATATTTTAAACTTTTCAACTGTGGCTGTTTTGTGTAGAGATAATTTAAGCTCTTAGAGTACATTGCATGTATTTGATGATACTGTCCAAGTCACTCCAATAGTCTTGCTGCTCAGTCACACTTACTATTTGGATAACAGTAATGTTACACAGTGAAATTGGTCACCTTTTGGGAAGGACCTTATAGTAGCTGATATTAGTGGTTGGTGGTAGTGATTTCTACCTTATAGTCTAGAGAGAATGGGTGATAGCTGGAGAACCTGTGCCAGCCTTCCCCAGGAGTGTCTGTGTGTTTATATATAACTCATATCTCAAAGCGTGTGTGTGTGTCAGCTGCTTGGACAGGGACACAAAGCACTGTTTGGATAGAGAGGATGCTGAAGGTTTTGGCTTGACCACTAGGCTGAGATCTGTACCCTATAGCTGGGCCAGTGGGGAGTCTTATTGGGGATCTGGAGAGAAAGGGAGAAACTAGCCCCTGACTGACTGTACTGACTGTGATCTCTGTGTGCTCTTTCACTGGTGCTAGTGGTGAGGATTGAGGCTCCTTGATTACTGGGCCAGTACATGGGCATCACAGTTGTATCCCAGATTACTTTGAGCCATGCTATCCATCTCCATGTCTTCTTTCCAAAACCTAAAAATGAGGTAGAAATGATAATCAGTACCTTGGATGCTCACATACATCTCAAGTATTGCCATGACAGAAAAAAAAATTTCAGGAACACTAATCATTTGTTCATTTCTTGTGAAGGTAAGAACAATGGACAACTTGTGCCAAAGCTTACTATGTCCAAATCATTGTCTCACACTATTGCTTCTTGATATGCTCACCAGAATGGAACAATTCTAGACAGGATTAATGGTCACTGAAACAGGATCTTGGCTTTATCTATGGAATTTTGGAAAGCGTTGCATAAGTATTCTAGAAGTAGCAACTTGGACCACTGGGTATACTTTTACAAGGCAATATAAACTGCATTCCTTCCACAAGTCCAGAAAAGACTTTGCTAGGACCATTTTCTAGGAATCTCTAGACCCTCATCCTTTTTCCTCGCAGTCAGTCTAAGCTACGGTAATCTATGCATACAGCTAGGGCTACTGCAGCAGGATCATAACGATGGACACAATACAGTTGTGTAATAAACTTACCATAACAATAGGTGTTTGAATGATCAATGCTGCAGTAACCACTCACTCCCTCCATCCATCTGCTTATTTTTATATGTTTTTTCTTACAAGGGTAAGGACTCATATTTTTTTCAATAATTTTTATTTTTATATTTACATTAATAAATGTCACAAATAAAAACTATCTTACAACATGAAGGGACTCATTTTTATTTTCCTAGCACTAACCTTTTTGAGGCTTTAGCCTCCTGCTTTCTGACGGCATGGTAGCAATGAAGGGCTAGACACACAAGCCACTCTTTTTAGTCAGCTTGGCTCGAGACAACTAACAGTATGGGCATGTGGAAGGTACTCTTAAGAACTGGAAGCTGGTCAGCTCTCATATCCTGCCCATATAGCCAAGGCTACTGCAACAGTAATCAGTTTTGAACATATACTGTTATGTTTGTTTACACAACTGAACTTTTCACCTTAACTACTATAATGTGATTAGATGGGACCTCCGTATTGCCGATTACCCATGATGCTTCTGTACGAACATGGAATACAGCAAGAATAAGAAGAACTAGAATGACAAGGGTTATCTGGATGGCATGAGGATGAACAAAACTGGGATGGTATGATGAATCTAAACAGATTCAACATAATTTTATTTTACTGCATTCACTGAATGTCAGCTTCTCTAGACTATAACACACTTTAGGCTGCAGTAAATGGCTACAGTGTGACATTTATGAGTATGAGGGTTAATATGATATGATGAGAATAGGAAGTGTGATGGAAAGATAAGAAGACGATGGGGAGATGGTGCAACCCCTTCACACAGGTAAGTATGTGTTGCACTTCAGCATTTCCCAGAATGATCAGACAGGACTTAATCTGGTAACAGAGTCCTTATGAGGAGCAAAGGAGCAGATGTAAGGTAGGAGGAACAGCAACTACATAGAGGTAGGTACATGTCCCACATGGAATACCCTCAGTAATCTAAAAATGGACATCAGTTTAACATGCCCCACCCACCCTCCCTGCTTTTGTTTTGGTGTTAATCTTGGTGGCTTTGAAACTGCCAGCCCCTCTTGTAAATTTGCATTTGGATACTCCGCCTGGGCCCATCTTATTTGCTCATGCAAAAAAAAAAAATTGCACTTTATTCATCTGCTTTCACTGTATTTGTGTTTCTTCCTACTTTATTTTGCTTTTGCATCATCTCAAAAGTACTCAATTGTATGTATTACTGCTTGGTGTAACTATCATTCTAAGCCTTTTGGTTTAAGCACTTGGGCTTCAGACCAGTTGTTTTACATTAAAAAGGTTTGTGGTCTACCCTGTTGTGACAGGACAGGTAGCTTACACCCTTCTAAGTTGGGAACTGCTGACTGAAGGCTCAGTGTCTGTTATTCCAAAAGTTTATTACTTCTGGTTTAAGCACTTGGGCTTCAGGCCAGTTATTTTACATTAAGAAGGTTTGTGGTCTGCACTCTTGTGGGAGGAGAGGTTGGACTCTGCCCTTCTGAGCTGGGAATTTCTGGTTAAAGGCTTATAGTGCCTGCATATTCGAACTGTTTCTTACTGAAATTGGTGCGCCTTGTTTGCTGTAGCATAGACTAGATCCAGGCTTGCTGAATCTAGCTTTATTTGTATAAATAAATTCTATATTTTTTTTATAATTTGCACATTCCTTACATCTGTGTTGAAACTGTTCCCTCACCCCCCCTCCCTATTCTTGGTTGTAGATTAAATTTGGTGGCTTTTGCAGTGCCCGCCCCACTGTAGATTTGATCTAAGACACTCCCCCAGGACATCTCTTTACCGCATTCTACCTAATAAACCCTTTCTGCACTTGCTTTTAGTCCTTTTTAATTTAATTACATTTTTTCAAACTGTGTGTGGACTAATATTGCTACATATTCAAGTGTGCCAGCTTGCACTGCATGAGAATTGTATTTACTACTGCTTTTGCTACTTTTCTAAAAAAAAAAAAAAAAAAAAAATTCTTCTGCTTTTACTGTACTTGTGTTTCTTCCTACTTTATTTTGCTTTTGCATCATCTTAAACATTCTCAATTGTATTTATTACTGCTTGGTGTAACTCATTCTAAGCCTTTTAGTTTAAACACTTGGGCTTCAGACCAGTTGTTTTACATTGAGAGGGTTTGTGGTCTGCACTGTAGTGGCAGAACAGGTAGCTTACATTCTTCTAAGTTGGGAACTGCTAATTGAGGGCTCAGTGTCTGTTATTCTAAAAGTATATTAATTCTGGTTTAAGCACTTGGGCTTTCAGGCCAGTTATTTTACATTAAGAGGGTTTTGTGGTCTGCACTCTTGTGGGAGGAGAGGCTGGACTCTGCCCTTCTGAGCTGGGAATTTCTGGCTGAAGGCTTATAGTGCATGCATATCTGAATTTCTTCTTACTGAAATTGGTACACCTTGTTTGCTGTAGCATAGACTAGATCCAGGCCTGCTGAATCTAGCTTTGTTTGTATAACTTGAGCACTAATCCAGGCATTATTTAAAGTATTCAGTTGTATTTATTACTGCTTGGTAGTAACTTGGTTAAAGTGTAGCTATCATTCTAAGTCTTTTGGATTAAGCACTTGGGCTTCAGACCAGTTGTTCTACATTAGGAAAGTTTGTGGCATGCACTGTGGTGGCAGGACAGGTAGCTTTCATCCTTCTAAGTTGGGAACTGCTGATTGAGAGCTCAGTGTCTGTTATTCTTAAAGTGTATTAGCTCTGGTTTAAGCACTTGGGCTTCAGGCCAGTTATTTTACATTAAGAAGGTTCGTGGTCTGCACTCTTGTGGGAGGAGAGGCTGGACTGCCCTTCTGAGCTGGGAATTTCTGGTTAAAGGTTTATAGTGCCTGACTATTTGAACTGTATATTACTGAAATTGGTACACCTTGTTTGCTGTAGCATAGACTAGATCCAGGCCTGCTGAATCTAGCTTTGTTTGTATGCTTGTTATTTCTCTGGAACGCTAATTCCACCTAAAACGCGGCTTCTCAGCACTTCTGTGGATCCCTAGTGATATCTGCATTGCTTACTGTACTTATTTCCTTGCTTCGCTTGAAAGAAAGTTACTGTTTGTCGTTTTTGCATTTAAGTTACCTGTAACACATTGCACTTGTTACCTGGCACTTGCTCACTAAAGCAATTATAAGTCAGCACTAAAAATTAAAAGTACTACACCCTCGCTCCCCACTGGCCCTTGTTTTCAATTATAAAGGAATTCCCAATATTATTCTAGCATGTCCAAAGGTCAGTTGTCAATCTCCTCCCGGTCCAGCTGGTGAATATGGGAATCTTAAGGCAATGTTACAACTGCCTCATGTACACAGACAACCCTCTCCTCCTCCCAACAAATTCCAACACATAATGAGAGATGCAACCATATAGCCAAACTGGAGGCTAAGCTCTCTCAACTCAGTACTGGCATAACCAGTCAGGAGGAGAAGGAAACCACACTCACTACAATTCCAGTCTCACATAGACCTACCACGACAGCAAACCAAACACATAATCACACAAAAACATACTCGGAAGCTCTAAATAAAGATCTGCCTAAGCAGCAGAGACCTCCAAAGCAGACACCCAAGCAACCGCTACCCCAAAACAAAACACGTGCAACACATATCTCACAAAGCCAGTGTGCGAACAGTCACAGCCCTTAAGGCTAAACAACACACCTGATACACTTGTAATAGGTGACTTTATCGTCAGGCACACTGACGTCCCGCTCACCAGGCTGAACAAGGAGAAGGTCACGGTGAGCAGCCTGTCTGGCGCTAGGATCCGCCACATAACACAAGCACTCAGGTCACTCCAAGGCAAGTACAAATATGACTCTGTCATTGTCCATGCTGGTGTAAATGACCTGAGACGTACCTCCCTGGACTACATGAAAAGAGACATAGAGGAGCTCTCTGAGCATGTAGCCCAGGCTGGTATGACCCTGACCTTGAGTAGCATCTTACCCTCACCAAGAATGATGCCACAATATGAAGACAAGATGATCAATTTCAACAATTGGCTTAAGTATTGATGTCATTCAAAGGGGATCCAATGCCTGTCAGCTTGGGATGATATGCACGACAAGCCACGATGCTTTGTTAGGGACGGCTAGCACCTGTCACCCCTGGGCTTTCGGATATTGGCAAAGGCTCTTGCTACCCCTATAGTGCCTTTTTTAGGCAAGGCTCAAAAGACAAACCCACCTCCATAGGTATCACAAGGGATAAGAAACTAAGAGTAATGCTACTCAACGCCAGAAGTCTAAACCTCAAGATGCATGCACTCGAAACTCTCCTTAGCATGGAGAACATCGATATCTGTGCAGTAATAGAAACCTGGTTCAGGACTCCCGAGAGCACCCCAGCACTACCAGGTTATACCTCATACTATGCTTTTTGGCCCCAAAACTTGGACCGAACCACAAAAGGAGGGGGAGTATCGATATTCATCAATGATACCCACACCTCCAGGTTGGTGGCAAAGCACGAAGCATCAGAGACTATCCATGTGCAACTAACAGTGGGTAAAACTGCCTTACAGTTTATAGCCTGATACAGACCACCCTCCCAAACCCAGGAACCCCACTCGTCCTTCCTGAGAACACTGGAAAATATGAAGGTCACTCCGAACACCATTATATTGGGCGACTTCAACTACCCAAACATAGATTGAGAGCATTACTCTAGCTCCAACACCCTTGCCCAAAAGTTCCTAGAATTCATAAACTCAAATGCTATGGAACAACTTGCTACCACTCCCACAAGAGGGGAAAACATACTGGACCTGATCATCACCAACATGGGGACTCTATGCTCCGACCAGAAGTGTATCCCTCACTGGTAAGATCAGACCATAAACTGATCTCACTGGATATTCACATCCCGACCCCACCCCCTGCCCAGAAAACCACAGTGAAAAACTTCTCTAAAGCAAATTTCACACTCCTCAAAACCGAGGTGGAATCCTTCAAAGCCCCCGGGCCTGTGGAAAATACGGCCCAGACCGCAGAATCCTTTATAAATGCATTCTATGAACACCTTCAGGAATGCATGGATCATGCAATTCTAAATAAAACCAAGACCCAATCCTCCAAAGGCAGACGACCTGTCTGGTGGACCCCAGCCATAAACAAACTATACAATAGAAGGAGGAAGCTACTACATGATAGAGCAAAATCCCAAAAAGGGAAGGCATCTCTGATCAGTATTAGCAAAAAACTAAGGGCACTCATAAAATCGTCAAAGGCCAGCTTCGAGAGAAAAATTGCACTGGACACTAAGGATAATCACAAGGCTTTCTTTAGTTATGTTAGGAACCTGGGTGGGAATTCCCAGATATGCTCAGAATTAGTCCAAAATGACAAAAAATACACTGATCCCACAGACATTACCAACATCCTAGCTGACAGGTTCAGCGCAAACTCCCCCCCCCTCCCCACCAAAAGGGCAAATATCTATCCCAGCATAGTGCTGCCCCCCTGACATCTGAGATGCTCAGGTGGGAGCCGCCCTCTCCAAAGCAAAAAACACAGCATCAATGGGACCAGACGGTGTCCCAGGCTGCATCCTACATGAACTCCAAGAAGAGCTAAACCCAAACATAAAACTACTGTTCAATCTCAGCCTTACTACAGGATATGTACCGATATGTACCCAAAGAGTGGCGTACAGCAACAGTGGTCCCTCTCCACAACGGTGGTGCCTCAACAGACCCTGGAAACTATCGCCCCATAAGCCTGACTAGCTTGGTCGGCAAAGCTATGGAAAGGATCATCATGGACCTCATAAATAAAGATATTGGGGACCTACAGACACTGGATCCTACCCAGTTTGGCTTTGTTAAGGGCAGATCCTGCCTCTTAAACCTGGTTGACTTCTTTGAAACAGTCAACAAGGCCATTGACGAAGGGAAGGTGGTCCACACAGCCTATCTGAACCTCACAAAAGCCTTCGATACAATACCCCACTCGGGCATTATAGATAAGCTCACCAGCTTAAATATAAACCCCTATGTCACTAGATGGGTTGCAAACTGGCTCAAGGACAGAACCCACATTGTTAGAATTGCTGGAGCCATGTCAGACTCCAAACCAGTTACAAGTGGCGTCCCACAAGGCTCAGTCCTGGGACCTCTCTTGTTTGGTATATATTTCTCGGAGGTACAGGCCAACACAGAAGGACTGTGGCTGACCAAATTCGCAGATGACTGCAAACTGGCGCCATAATCGACTCTCCAGCCGAAACAAGCATCCTCCAAAAGGGCCTCATAGAAACAGACAACTGGTGCCAGAGCCATGGCCTCAAGCTAAATGCCAAATAGTGTATAGTCATCCCCTTTGGCAAAAACAAAGTGCCCACAAATTACACATAGGTGGTACTCCATTAAGTACAGAAGAAGTAATTAGGGACCTGGGGACCCAAGTTGATAGCAATCACTCATTTGACAACCACGTGGCCAAAGTGATTAGAAAAACATTTTATATAGCCCACCTAATCATGAAGGGATTCACATCTAGATTAGGGGAGGTCATCGTGCCTCTTTACTCATCCCTCATCAGGCCCATAATCGAGTACAATGCCCCTTTTGGGATGTACCTTACCAAACACCGGCATCAACTGGAAAGACCCCAAAAGTACCTCACCAAGAGGATCAAAGGGCTCAAACAGATGCCATATGCTGCCCGGTTAAAGAAACTCCAGCTCTACTCAGTGGCATACCGCCTGCTCAGAGCTGACCTGTGCCTGACGTATAAGGCCATGTCCAACCCGGAATTAAGGGACATGCTGCACCTCAAAAAATACAAATCCCGTCGAGCTACACGCTCTAGAGACTTGAACCTCAGCACTGAAATAAATAGGACATGCTGGAGGGACAGATTCATAACCCAGAGGCTCCCTTCACTCTGGAATAAAATCCTAGCCCAGGTTAGGCAGAGTCCCTCATTGACTCTCTTCAAGAGGAGTCTTGATGAGTGGATGGGAGATCATAGGTTTACCCCGGGTATCACTTCTGTGTCACTGTTAGACAGAGGCACAGTATACTAACCTCAAAAAAGGGCATAGCAAAATTAATTTAAAATGGGTGGCGAAAGCCAATCATACTCTGGCTAGGCTTATAAATGTCCTAGGGCAGATAGCCTAGTATGAACCTATGAACCTATGAACCTATAACTTGAGCACTAATCCAGGCCTTCTTAAAAGTATTCAGTTGTATGTATTACTGCTCGGTTGTAACCTGATTAAAGTGTAGCTATCATTCTAAGCCTTTTGGTTTAAGCACTTGGACTTCAGACCAGTTGTTTTACATTAGGAAGGTTTGTGATCTGCACTGTTGTGGCAGAACAGGTAGCTTACATCCTTCTAATTTGGGAACTGCTGATTGAAGTCTCAGTGTCTGTTATTCTAAAAGTGTATGAGTTCTGTTTTAAGTACTTGGGCTTCAGGCCAGTTATTTTACATTAAGAAGGTTTGTGGTCTGCACTCTTGTGGGAGGAGAGGCTGGACTCTGCCCTTCTGAGCTGGGAATTTCTGGTTAAAGGCTTATAGTGCCTGCATACTTGAACTGTTTCTTACTGAAATTGTTGTGCCTTGTTTGCTGTAGCATAGACTAGAACCAGGCCTGCTGAATTTAGTTTTGCTTGTATAACTTGAGCACTAATCCAGGCCTTCTTTTTTGGAGAAGGTTCCCCTGCACCCCAGTGGCAGGAGTGTGCAGTTAGAACTTGTCTGATTGAAGACTACAGGAACAGGGCTCAGTTTAAGAATTTTTTACTGGTTAATTGGGTTTGTTTGTGTCTTTCGGCTTTTCCCGGTTAGGGGTCACCACAGCGGAACTCCGGTCCGCTAATGATATTGGTTAATTGGGTAATTTGTTTAAAAGCTTTTTCTGATTGCTTGAAGTCATGTAAGGCTGTTTTAAGTGCATTTTTTACTGTTTGTAGTAATTTAAAGCTGTTTAAAGTGTATTTTTTACTGTTTTTGGCTTATCTTTTCAAAAAAATATACAATTTTCCTTGTTTCCCACCTTTCTAAGCTAGTATAGTCCAGTTTTCAGACTAGTGCTGAATTCAGGGCTGTGTTACAAGTTTCTGAATTGCCCATACCTTACTTGGATAGAAGGAGGTTTCTCTGTTCATCTGTGAGAGAGGGAGCTTTGAGCAGCCATCTTTCCCTGGAGGAGTGGTTCCAGGCCAGAAGTTAGTGGTTTATAGGCCATTTTGGGCTAATTTCTATCTCTTTCATTTCCCTGCTGTAAAAAACACGTTTGCACAGTTTATTCCCGGATCCACCAAGTCTCCTCTTAAGTTTTTTCCTTGAAAGTCATCTAACTCTCAACCTAAGCACTTAAAAAGCATCACACAGTCCAGCACTTGCTCAGACCTAATAGCAAGCACTAATAAACTCCGACAAGGCTCATTATTCACCCCTCACCAACCAAGTGACTAATCAGCTCACCCTACTAGTCAGGCATGACCAAAGGGTAATTTCAGGTATACTCTCCAGTCCAACTGGTGAACCTGGGTATCCTGAGGCAATGTTACAACTGACTCATGTACACAGACAACCCTCTCCTCCTACCACAAAACATTAACATATGTGAGAGATGCAATTCTATAGCTAAATTGGAGGCTAAGCTCTCTCCACTCACGACTGGAACAGGCAGTCATGAGGAGAAGGTCAACACTTGCACCACACCTCCAGCCTCACATAGACATATTAAACCAGCACTGGGAAAAATACACATAAATACACAAAATCATACTTGGGGGCTCTAAATAAAAAGCTGCAAAAGCATCAGCGACCTCCAAAGCAGACACCCAAAAAACCTGCACCTCCCATCACAAACCAGACAACAAATAAAACTCAAAATCAGTGTGCTGCACAATCACAGCCCTTAAGGTGAAATAGCATACCTAACACACTAGTTATAGGCGACTCTATAGTCAGGCACACTGACGTCCCACTCACTAGGCTGGACGAGGAGAAGGTTACTGTTAGCTGCCTGTCGGGAGCCAGAATCCACCACATAACACAAGCACTCAGGTCACTCCAAAACAAGTACAAATATGACTCTGTCATTGTTCATGTTGGTATGAATGACCTGAGACATACCTCCATGGACTACATGAAAAGAGACATGGAAGAGCTCTCTGATCATGTAGCCCAGACAGGTATGACCCTGACCCTGAGTAGCATCCTGCCCTCACCAAGAATGATACCGCAGTATAAAGAAAAAATGAACAATTTCAACAATTGGCTAAGCTTCTGGTGTCATTCAAAGGGGATCCAATGTCTGTCAGCCTGGGACAACATGCTTGAAAAGCCTCGTTGCTTCACAAGAGATGGCTTGCACCTGTCACCCCTAGGCTTTTGAATAATGACCAAGGCTCTTGCTGCCCCCATAGTGCCTTTTTTAGGCAAGGCTCAAAAGTCAAACCCACTTCTGTAAACAGCACAAATAAAAAAATCAGGGTTATGCTACTCAACGCCAGGAGTTTAAATCTCAAAATGCATGCACTCAAACCACTCATCTGTATAGAGAACGTTGACATCTCTGCAGTAACTGAAACCTGATTCAAGGCTCCACAGAGCACCCAAGCACTACCGGGCTACAACTCATACCACACATTTCAGACACAGAACATGGACCGAAACACAAAAGGAGGGGGTGTATCCATATTTATCAAGGATAACTACACCTCCAAGTTAGTGGCACAGCATGATACCTCTGAGATCATCCATGTGCAACTAACATCAGGCAAATCTTCAGTGCAAATTGTGGCCTGCTACAGATCACCCATCATGACACAGCACCACCACTCCACCTTTCTGGAGACACTGGAAAACATGAAGGTCCTACTGAACACCCTGATATTGGGCAATTTCAATTACCCTACCGTTAACTGAGAAAACTACTCAAGTACAAACTCCCAGGTCCAGCGCTTCCTGGAATTTATCAACTCAAATGCCCTGGATCAGCTGGTAAACTCCCCTACCAGAGGTGAAAATATATTAGACCTGGTCATCACCAACATGGGTGACAGGTGTTCCACACCAGAGGTCAACCCGTCACTGGTTAGATCAGACCATAAACTAATCACTCTGGATGTCCACACCACACCACCACCCCCAACCAAGGAAACCATAGTGAAAAACTTTTCTATAGCAAACTTCACCTTACTTAAGACAGAGGTGGTAAGTTTCACACCCCCACGCTAAAGGATAACAGTGTCCAAGATGCAGGAAGCTTTAAAAATGCACTCTATGAGCATATACAAGGATGCATGGCTCGTGCCATCCCTAGCAAAACCAAGACTCATTCCCCTAAGATAAGGAAACCAGTCTTGTGGACCCCTGCCATAAACAGGCTATACAATAGAAGGAGGAAACTAGTTCAGAAAAAAAGCAAATCCCAAGAAGGAAAGACATCCCTGATCAATATCAGTAAGAAACTAAGGTCCCTCATAAAATCATCCAAGGCTAACTTTGAAAGAAAAATAGCCAAGGAATCAAAAGATAACCACAAAGCCTTCTTTAGCTATGTCAGGAATATAAGTGGAAACTCACATATATTCTCTGAGCTACTGCAAAATAGCACAAAATATACTGAACCTACTGATATTGCCAACATCCTGGCAGATAGATTCAGTGCAAACCACACCCCCCTCTCACCCCCAAAAGGGCCCACAGCAATACCGGAAAAGTGCAGTGTCCCAGAAATCACAGGCAGAGCACCTCACTGAAGAGGCAGAGCACCTCACTGAATCTCTTCAAGAAGAATCTCGATAAGTGGATGGGGGATCGTAGGTTTGTCCCAGGGATTACTCCCGTGTCACTATTAGACAGAGGCACAGTAAACTAAACCTTAAAAAGGGCACAGTATACTCAAATCAAGGGGTGGCGTAAGCCATACAGAATCGGGCTAGGCTTATAATTGTCCCAGGGCAGATAGCCTAGTATGAACCTATGAACCTATGAACACAGATGAAAACAGCCCTTTCAAAAGCCAAAAGCACAGCATCAATGGGGCCAGATGGTGTCCCAGGCTGCGTCTTGCATGAACTACAGAATGAACTAACCCCCCACCTAAACACACTGTTCAACCTCAGCCTCTCCACAGGCTACATGCCCATAGAATGGGGCACAGCAACAGTTATTCTGCTCCACAAAGGAGGGACCACAACTGACCCTGGTAACTATTGCCCCATAAGCCTGACTAACCTGGTCTGCAAGGCGATGGAGAGCATCATCATGGAACTCATTAACAAAGTCATTGGGAACCTCCAAACACTTGATCTGACCCAGTTCAGCTTTGTTAAAGGCAGATCATGCCTACTAAACCTGGTTGACTTATTCGAGACAGTCACCAAGGCCATAGATGAGGGAAAGGTGGTTCACACAGCCTACCTTGACCTTGCCAAGGATTTTGACACCATTCCCCACTTTGGAATTATAGAAAACCTCACTAGGCTGAACATTAACCCCTACATCACAAGATGGGTTGCCAACTGGCTTACAGACAAAGCTCACACAGTAAGAATAGCTGGCTCCAGGTCCGACTCTAAACCCATCACAAGTGGTGTCCCACAAGGCTTGGTCCTGGGACCACTACTGTTCGGCATATACTTCTCAGAAGTACAGGCAAACACAGGAGGACTATGGCTAACCAAGTTCGCCGAGGACTGCAAACTGGGAGCCATAACTGACTCTCCTGCTGACACAGATATTCTCCAAAAGGGCCTTACTGAGATGGACACCTGGTGTCAAAATCATGACCTCAAGCTAAATGCCAAAAAATGCATAGTCATCCCATTTGGGAAAAACAAAACACCCATGAATTACCACATAGGTGGCAGCCCCTTAATACAGAAGAGGTAATAAGAGATCTGGGGATCCAGGTCATATTGCCAAAGTAGTTAGGAAATCCTTCTATGTAGCCCATCTAATTACTAAAGGGTTTGCATCTAGTAATAATGAGGTTATAGTGCCCCTCTGCTTGCCACTCATCAGACCTGTCATAGAGTACAATCCCCATTTGGGATGTACCTCACAAGACACTTCCGACAGCTGGAAAGACCACAAAAGTACCTCACCAAGA
Source organism: Protopterus annectens (assembly GCF_019279795.1). Lineage (NCBI taxonomy): Eukaryota > Metazoa > Chordata > Ceratodontiformes > Protopteridae > Protopterus > Protopterus annectens. The sequence goes on from NC_056737.1 coordinate 1,982,392,056, forward strand.
GAATTACTGGCCTCAAACATATGTCCTATGCAGCCCAACTGGAAAAACTCCAGCTGTACTCAGTGGCATATTACTTACTCAGAGATGATCTCTGCCTGACTTGCAAAGCCATGTCCAACTCAGAATTGATGGACATCCTTCAGCTAAAGAAATCCAAGTCACTGCAAACCACTTGCTCTAGTGAGCTAAACCTTGCCACAACAATAAATAGATCATGTTGGAGGATAAATTCCTGTCACAGCAACTCCCCATGCTTTGTAACAAAATTCCTAATTACATTGGGCAGAACCCCTCACTAACACTCTTCAAGAGAAACCTTGACGAGTGGATGGGTAACAGAAAATACACCCGTGGGATCACTTCATTGGGTCTTCTTGACAGAGGCACAGTTAATTAATCAAAGCTGACACACTCTGGCTAGGCTTATAAATACCCTCGGGCAGATAGCCTAGTACTTACCTATGAGCCTATTAACCTACCAACATCTATGTAGTGCAGCATCATGCCTTGGCTATTGCAGATGACTGGGAAATCATAGGCATGAGACAAATCAGGAAATAACTAAGCTCTGCATTCAGATAGTTTGAAAAGTACCAACAATAAATGAGGAAGTGCTTACAGGCTGCAGAAAAGATAAAGGCAACAAAACATGATGATCACCAGCAATACAATGGCATGATACATGTGAACTAAGCACAGTGTGGTCATACTGGATCTCAATTAAAAACCTAATTAAAAAACACAGGAGCACCTCAGGATAGTTCACTGACCATTAAACATCTTCAAAGTGTAAGGATGCAAGGAAGGAAAAGGACCAGCAACATCAAGATTATGGAAATAATGTAATAGTGCAATGATAGTTGAGCACCTAAGAAGTGCAGCATCTCCCAACTGGTTCCCAAGCTCTACAACTCTTAGTTATCTTCCTATGAGCCTATCTAAGCTCTCAACAATTTCTATAGCTTTTCTATAAGCTCTCACCTCCTACAGCTACCCTCACACAGCCCAACCTTGTAAATATTGTAAGTAGCATTCTACTGTTGATGTGTGTATGTAAAGCGTATTTACATTTTCTTAAAAGGTTTGTATGTAAACTGTTTCCACACCTAACCCATATCTGTTTTCCTCAAATGAAATTGTGTGATCCCTACCTTCAAGCTTAATGAATTTAACTACGCATGATATTGAATGCATTTATGAGTAACTATTCTACATAAGATCTTTAATATTAACTATCATTTGTATCTAAATTGTATAATGCATCTTGTAGCTTATCTCCCCGGGCCTCCACTGAAAATGGGTCAGTTCGGCCCAGTGGACTTCCCCGGTAATCAAATTGCAAATAAATAAATAAAGAGTCATGTCAATGATATACATCTTGAATTACAGCATGACAAAGAGGCAAGGATTTGGAGCAACCAAATTACAGGTTATATTCAAGTGCTTGGGAAAAGAATGAGGAGCAACAGAATGAGAGGAGTAAATATATATATATATATATATATATATAGGAACACTTTATAATCTCAAAATTCTGAAATACCCAATTTCAGAATCCCGAGATCATAAAGCCGAAAGTTCTAAATATCATAACCCCAGAAGCGCGAATTTCAAAATCCCGACGTTCAGAGATATTGAAGTAGTGTTTCTCGTGTTGCGGTGTTTGAATGGAAGTTCAGGTAAGTATGTATGTTTAAGGATGTTGGTTAGGGGCTTTAGTGTGTGTTGTCACTGTGATGTGTGTGCGCAAGGGGAATGTCGGTGTGTGGGGGTGTTTTTGTCTGTTTGTCTGTGTAATGTGACCCTGGAGTTAGCATATTTAAGTAGGGGGGGTGTGGGTGGCCCTGCTTGTATGTAGTGTAGGTTTGTGTGTTTGTGGGGGGAAGGTGTGTGTTTGTGTATGTGTGTGATGTCTGGTTAGTGTAGGATTCGCAATTTCAAAATTCGCACTTTTGGGATTTCGGTATTTAGAGCTTTCGGCTTTATGGTCTCGAAATTCTGAGATTCGGTATTTCACCGACACGCCAAAACACCAACAATGAAATAACGGACACAAAAAAAAAAAAAAACGACAACAAAAGAAAGTTCAAAAACATGAAACTTCACATGCCCAACAAACCAAAATCCCGACAATCAACAAAACAAATACCTTTCCTGAAAAACACACACACAAGCACACCAAAAATTTTCCAAACCTACACTAAACCTTACATACACAACTATCTATGCACTAACCTTAACCCAAACCCTAATCCTAAGGTCCGTCACTTTCGCACACTTACCTTACCTGCACCCTAACCCTAGCTCACTTAATCTGCCCCAAACCCTTAACTCTGTCACTATCGCACACTTACCTTACCCGCACCCTAACCCTAACTCACTTAATCCACCCCTAACCCTCAAGTCCGTCACTATCACACACTTACCTTACCCGCACCCTATCCCTAACTCACTTAATCCACCCCTAACCCACAAGTCCATCACTATCGCACACTTACCTTACCCACACCCTAACTGTAACTCACTTAACCTTCCCCTAAACCTAAAGTCCATCACTATTGCACACTTACCTGACCCGCACCCTACCCTAACGTCCGTCACTATCACACACTTACCTTACCCACACCCTGACCCTAACGTCCATCCCTATCGAACACTTACCTTAACATGTCAGTGTTCTCAGAGCTGGGATTCTCAACTGTCGGTCTTCTCCATTGATGATCTTCTGGTGTTGGTGTTCTCGTCGTCGGCGTTGTGCACTTTTGGTGTTTGCAGGTAGACACACACACACACACACACACACACATATATATATATATATATATATATATATCTATCTATATATATATATATATATATATATATATATATATATATATATAGGTTAACTATCAACATCCTGAATGCAGATGCTCTGCAAATGGGATATCAGATGGCAGACTGCCATGTTGCCGACCGTTATAGTTTATGTCAGTGAATGCCATTGTTCATTCGCTGGTATGAAGTTGATCTAAGGGCTAGAGATCATGGTACAGTGCATATTGGGACATTCATCCCTTTCCTCATTGTAGTGCAATCTTGGAGATGGAATAAATAGTTAGCAGTGGAGGGGTGCAGGGGGGGGTTTGTCCCCCTGCGAAGATGTATTGAATGTTTGCGTTGTAGTGCTTTATGTTTGATATTAACATCAACTCTGTACTTGTCAGGTATTTGAGTTGATGTTGTGAGAAGGCTTTATTTTAAATTCGGACATTCCTTTCATGTTTAGACCAGGAATGCAATTGTTTTATGATATTTTGATAGTAAACCATATATAGTATATATATATATATATATATATATATATATATATATATATATATATATATATATAAATTCACTTCGAATGGTCAAAATGTCAAACATCGAACCTCTGAATAACGAAGACCAGAGGACTGAAGTTTTGAAATCTCAAACCAAAAAAAAAATCCAAAACGTAACAGCTACTAATTTCATGTGTTTGCAGGGAGCCCTGCACCCCCTGCACCCTCTGCTATTAAAATATACCAACTCTGAGATCAGACTACAGTAAAGAAAACAGTAAAGTTCCCATTTTGCACTGTATGCCAATCTCCATTCAAAAGGTTTGAGATTTCAAAACTTCGATCCTCTGGTCTTCATTATTCAGAGGTTCATTGTTTTGACATTTCAACCTTTAGAAGTGAATCTGTGTATATATATATATATATATATATATATATATATATATATATATATATATATATATAGTTTACTATCAAAATGAAGATTTACTATAAAAATGAAGAATGAACATTCAGCGAAGACAGGAAATTGAACATTAGTTGGCTGATTCCCGTATTGCCGACCTTCAGTTCTGTGAGTGTCCTCTGAAGCAAATGTCACTGTGCATTTCCTTTTATGTGGTCGATGTTAAGAATGGAGATCAAGGTACAGTGCGGATTGGGAAATTTATCCTTTTCCTCACTGTAGTGTGATCTTTGAGTTGGAATATTTTTTTTGCAGGGGGTGTGGGGGGTGTAGTCCCTCGCAGGGGGGGGTGCAGGGGGGCTTGCCCCTGCAAAAACATGAGTTCTATCTTTGTCCAGTACTGAACTGCATCCGTTCGTACTGCTGGACAGCATGCAGGTAAGTCATAGCATGTAAGAGAATTATGGCTGACATTGAAAACTGTCAAATTGAAATCTTTGGTATTTCAATTCAACAATCTCAACTAATTCTTATGGAAGAATTTGACGTGTGTGGACAGAATTTTGACCACATTTCATAATGATTTTGATAGTAAACCTATATATATATATATATATATATATATATATATATATATATATATATATATATATATAAAGGTAAGAGTGAGTTTCCTTTGCAGCCACCACAATCATTGCCTGAAGGAACCTCAGAATGACATTGTATAACATCTTATGTGAAGAATAGGTATCTTAGGAGTGAAGTAACTGACATCACATCTTCAACACTTGGAAAAAATTAATAGGGGAAAGCAGTATAAAAGAGGACATGAATTTGAAGAGTATGATGTTGAAGATAAAGATAAAGATATTGTGTGATGTGGACCACCAACTACGTACTTGTGTGGTCACTCTTATGTAACACTAATGTTGTGATGAGTCAGAATATGATATTTATCACTGCTAAGCACGTGTTTCATTTGAGATGGCAGCAAATTAGGCAGATGGGATGTCAGGTTAACATCTTATATGAAGGACAGCAGCGTAGCAGTACAAACTAGCCTTATCCTGGTTTGCTGCACTAAAAGAGTGCAGACAACTAGGATGGGATGATTGCAGGTATGCAGAGGATAAGATGATGAGGATAACTAGGACATCATGAGAGTGCCACATGCACACTGGTGAGTGCTCCACTTTAGATGCTATGAAGGCTGCCACACAACAACTTTATCATCAAGAACGGGATTACTGATAAATATATGAACAACTCTAAAGTGATTCTCATCTTGAAATCTAATTCTGATAAGCTTAACCCTCTCAGCTACAGACCCATTGCCCTCATTAATATAGATATAAAAATTCTGACGTCTATCCTAGCAAGTAGAAAGCAAAATGTTCTGGCTTCAGTTATTTCCTCTAAGCAATTAGGTTTCATGAAACAAAGACAACTATGAGACAATACCCTCACTTTAGACACAATAATCTTATTTCTAAAAAATGATAATCACCCGAGATACGCTCTCACGCTTGATGCTACTAAAGCTTTTGACAATGTAGCTCTAAACTTCCTATATTTAACCATGCAATACTTCAATTTTCCTGATTTTATGAATAATGTTATAAAAATGCTTTACAACAATGCTACTACCTCCCTGTACATAAATAAAACAATGTCCCGTCCTATTAAAATCACTAATGGAACTAGACAAGGATGCCCCCTTTCACCATATCTTTTTAATATATATCTTGAACCTCTCCTACTATCTATCAAACAAAAAACATACCATCATATACCAACAGTGTTTAATATAGAAATAAAATTTTCAGCATTTGCTGATAATTTAAACATTTACTTTGAGCTCCCGAATAGTGATCTTCATAAAATTAGGAAATCAATAAGCCTCTTCTCTAATGCGGAAAATTATAAATTAAATCCCACAAAATCTTCTATTTTTCCCACTAAATCCTCATAAACACCTAGAATCCTACTTCCCCCTATCTGACATACCTGTCAAATATTCAATCAAATATCTTGGAATAAATTTTTTGCACACACACCAGGATTTAATGAAGGCAAACCTGCGTAAAGTCTGGGAACAAATAAATAATAACCTATCTAGATGTAAAAATATTAATTTATCCTTACTGTCGAAAAATTGCCATTATTAAAATGAACATTCTCCCCAGGATATTATTCCATCTACACTCCATAAATTTAAATATACCGAAAAATTTCTTCAGTAAAATGGACACCATCATCTCAAAATTCCTTTGGTTCCCTAAATCAACTAGAATCTCTTATAGAAAACTAATTCTTCCAAAAGAAGGCTGCCACACAGATTTCACTGTTCGATCTTGTCTAAAAGACCACACCTAGTAGTACGTATTCCTTAATGTCCATCTCTACAGCACTAGCGTGGCATGTGGATGAGGGAAATACAGCAATGATCATGATCCGATTACATGTGGTTCAAAGAGAATGACTGAGGCATGTGGCAAATAGCACCACCTACAGTGTAGTGAAGGACAGTACACCTGAATTACCCTAAATTATAACTATCCTGGATCAAATTTAACATGTTATCAGAAAGTCAGTAGCTAAAGGTCTCAGCACTCCCACTGTGCTGCTGCTGTACACCCCAGATGGGACAAAATGAAGATAACTAACATAGTGTTGTGACGCATCACAACACAAGGATGGTGAGTACCAGGACTGCATGAGAACAGATGTAGCATCATTTAGCTTCCTGTCTGAAGGGCAGCACTTGTGGTGCTCCAATGCTCCAATTCAGCCTTAAGATGCAACATGGATAAAAATGGCCAGCATGGAATAAGGATGTGAGCATCTGCATGGAATAATGATTAAGGCCTCTCAAAAGGAAGGAGAGACAACAGCTGTATAGAGGTAAGTCAATGTTCACCTGCCATAAATTTGAAGGAGTCAGCAAGTAAATTGATTCAAAGCATTATTTGAGGAATTGTACCTCAGAAGGGCAGCACCTCTATGTGTCCTGTGGATGCAGGATGATGGGAAAAAGAGTAGAAGCAGGATGGGATGAGGACATGACTCCACAGATTGACAGGATGAAGGCCACCAAGATTATATGAGGAGCATAACTTAAACAGAGGTAAGACTTCCAGGAGAGATACCCCAAATGTGCCTCAAAGGTATTGTAATGTAGTATGATATCAACAGACACACCAGTAAATCTTACAGTAGGGATACCACGAATGTGCCCTAAATATATTGAAATGTAGTATAATATTAACATAGACACTAGCAAATCTTCCAGCGGGGATACCATGAATGTGTCCTAAAGATATTGAAATATAGTATAATATTAACATAGACACTAGAAAATCTTCCAGCGGGGATACCACGAATGTGCTCTAGAGATATTGAAATGTAGGATAATACTGACATAGACATTAGCAAATCTTCCAGCATGGATACCATGAATGTGCCCTAAAGATATTGAAATGTAGTATAATATTGACATAGACACTAGTAAATCTTCCAGTGGGGATACCACGAATGTGCCCTAAATATATTGAAATGTAGTATAATATTAACATAGACATTAGCAAATCTTCCAGCATGGATACCATGAATGTGCCCTAAAGATATTGAAATGTAGTATAATATTGACATAGACACTAGTAAATCTTCCAGTGGGGATACCACGAATGTGCCCTAAAGATATTGAAATATAGTATAATATTAACATAGACACTAGTAAATCTTCCAGCGGGGATACCACGAATGTGTCCTAAAGATATTGAAATATAGTATAATATCAACATAGACACTAGTAAATCTTCCAGCGGGGATACCACAAATGTGTCCTAAAGATATTGAAATGTAGTATAATATTGACATAGACACTAGTAAATCTTCCAGCATGGATACCACAAATGTGTCCTAAAGATATTGAAATGTAGTATAATATTGACATAGACACTAGTAAATCTTCCAGCGGGGATACCACGAATGTGTCCTAAAGATATTGAAATGTAGTATAATATTGACATAGACACTAGTAAATCTTCCAGCGGGGATACCACGAATGTGTCCTAAAGATATTGAAATGTAGTATAATACTGACATAGACACTAGTAAACCTTCCAGTGGGGATACCACGAATGTGCCCTAAAGATATTGAAATATAGTATAATATTAACATAGACACTAGTAAATCTTCCAGCGGGGATACCACAAATGTGTCCTAAAGATATTGAAATGTAGTATAATATTGACATAGACACTAGTAAATCTTCCAGCATGGATACCACAAATGTGTCCTAAAGATATTGAAATGTAGTATAATATTGACATAGACACTAGTAAATCTTCCAGCGGGGATACCACGAATGTGTCCTAAAGATATTAAAATGTAGTATAATACTGACATAGACACTAGTAAATCTTCCAGCAGGGACACTATGAATGTGCCCTAAAGATATTGAAATGTAGTATTATATATAGTGGGCAGTACCTCAGCAGTACAGCACACCAGTTATGCTGCCCTGCTCTTTAAGATAAAACAAGAATGAGCAGCACAAGACTGCCATTGGATCTTGAATGTAGATGAATGTTTCTTGCTAGGCTAAGAGCGCTTATTTTTATTTTCCAAGCATTGACCTTTTCAGAGCAATAGCTTCCTCTCATTCTGTTGGCATGAAAAATATTGAGGACTTGACACCCAGACCACTCATTTTAGTCAGCTCAGATTTAGATGTGTAATGATTTGAGTACTTAAAAGGTGCCCTTAAGCTTTGGAAGTTGGCTGTCTGCTATATCCTGCCCGTCGAGCTAAGGCTACTGCAAAAGTGACCATTGGAATATCTGCTGTTGTGGTAGGTTTGCTTACACAACTGTACTTTTCACTTGAACTACCATGATGTGACTAGATGAGACCTCCATATTGCAGATCACCCATAATGCACCTGTCCATGATTAGAATGCAGCAAGAATAAGAACTAGAATGACAAAGCTCATCTGGATGGCATGAGGATGAACAGCACCAGGATGGTGTGATAAATCCCAATAGATAGTAAGAGGATAATGATGGTCAGTAGAATTAGGTGCACCAGTAGCACTGTGGATGCACGTCTTTTAACAGATAAATCTCGAGCATGACCAGATTCAGCATCATTTTATTCTATCACTTTACTGAATGTCAGTATCTCTATAGGGTTCTAGTTTAGAAACTTTAAAAAGCACAAGCTCAACTATAACATGCTCAATACCAAAAGCTTGACCCTCAAAAACTCAAAATCCTCAAATGCCAATGGTCAGAAACTCAAAGCCTGTCACTTTAAAAGCAGATGAAAGAGTACACCAAGATGTACTTTGGGGTTTGTCTTATGCAGGAATGATGAAAGTGAGATGTACTGCTTGCAGGAACAGTGGTAATACGTATGTCTGTATTCAGTCCCAAAAGGGAAAAGAAGTAATGTGTATAGAAGGTTTTGTGTACCACATTTGAAAAGAAATCCACAACTAGAAAGTACTGGTGCTGTGTACTTAAAAACAGTGACTGATGCAAGGGACAAGTGGTAACAGAGACCACCATAGAGGGTGGAGTTCTGAGAAAGTCCTTTCAACATCATCATTCCTCTGATGCAAATGACAGTCAAAGGTATGTGTCATGCTCTGGCCTAAAGCAAAGGGCACAACTATGCAGGGATGCACTTTGTTTAAAAGTGGAAGATGTTCTAGCAAGTACATCCACAGAAAGCCGCAAGTTACTGCTGCAGCAAGTAAAATGAATAAAGAGGAAAAAGGGTGACAAGTGTAGGTAAAGAAATCACCCTAGACAGCACTGAAGTACAGACTTTTATTCTAAAAAATGGAATCTTCATGTATAAATGATTATGGGATGACAGTACAGGGAACCATGTATTAGTGTTATTCACTGAGGCTAACCTGCAGGCCTGAAATACTGCTACAGTGTGTTTAATGTATGGGATGTGCAGTGTGTTAATGTATGGGATGTGCAGTGTGTTAATGTATGGGATGTGCAGTGTGTTAATTTATGTGATGTGCAGTGCGTTAATGTATGGGATGTGCAGTGTGTTAATGTATGGGATGTGCAGTGTGTTAATGTATGGGATGTGCAGTGTGTTAATGTATGGGATGTGCAGTGTGTTAATTTATGCGATGTGCAGTGCGTTAATGTATGGGATGTGCAGTGTGTTAATGTATGGGATGTGCAGCGTGTTAATGTATGGGATGTGCAGTGTGTTAATGTATGGGATGTGCAGCGTGTTTAATGTACGGGATGTGCAGTGTGTTAATGTATGGGATGTGCAGTGCGTTAATGTATGGGATGTGCAGTGTGTTAATGTATGGGATGTGCAGTGTGTTAATGTATGGGATGTGCAGTGTGTTAATTTATGCGATGTGCAGTGCGTTAATGTATGGGATGTGCAGTGTGTTAATTTATGGGATGTGCAGCATGTTAATGTATGGGATGTGCAGTGTGTTAATGTATGGGATGTGCAGCGTGTTTAATGTACGGGATGTGCAGTGTGTTAATGTATGGGATGTGCAGCGTGTGTAATGTACGCGATGTGTTTAATGAAAAGAGTAATATGTCGGCAACTTTACAGTATTCCTGGTTTTGTGCACTACTGTGCAACAACAAAAACTATACCTTTAGTGTACTGTTTGAGTAAAACGTCTCTGAAATCCTAAATCTACCTATGGCAGTGACTATACAAGCTGCTAAACAATGCATATTTGACAGCCAGCGTTAAAATACATCTTATGCAGCTTTGCGATAGCAATTATAAAAAGCATTAGGCTTAACAAAATGTTTTTATTCTTAAAGGCTGTCTATTAAACTTTAGTTAGAATATCCAGTGTAAAGTACAATGTCTGGTTCTAGCACCATTATATGGCAAATGTAGGTTGGTAGCCCTATCATTATTGGATCTTGCTGTCATTAAAACTTCCTTTGAGGAGTTTAAAAGTATGTTTTCTGAAGATGGTAAAGAGTTAATCAAGTACTTCGAGGAGTGGTACTTATATGGTAAACCAAGAAAGTTCACTACATGGTCTGCTACCCGAAGCTATAGATTTCCACCATTACTTTCCATGGAATTTTGGAACATTTTTGCAGTGAATAGGCTAATGTTACACTGTAGACAAAACTCCATAGAGGCATGGCATTATAGGGTTAGGTGCCTTTTAAGGAGTTGACAGTTTGATTTAATATCTGTAATGGCTGGGTGAGAGAGCAGAATTGTGCGAATAAGCAGTATTTACAGATGGCTACATGATATCTACCAATACCTAAGAAAAGGTGTGCCTTGCAAAGGTATGAGCGTTTAATGCAGGTGATCGATCACTGTGCTGAGTGTTCTATACAGGACTTCCTAAAGGCTATAGCTCTCGAGGAAAGTGTAGCACTTTGCTACTACACCGTATACCTCTGATGTATCTTGTAGTGGTGAAGGAATGGACTTTTTCTCTGCACCAGTACAACATCACATACCATGCTTTGCTTTACATTTTTAGTGAACTTTGCTTTGACGCTTGTCTTCATTATGGAGCACTTTATTGTGTATGGCTGTTTGTACACTTCTTTCCTAGGGCAATGTTCTGTCTGGCTTTGTTTTAAGATGGATGTTATTCCTTAATTTGGTGTGCACATCTATGTTGCTCGAGTGCAGTATCTCACACCATTTTTGAGGTTCTGAATATCAGAATTTGAAGATTTCAATTTGTTGCATGCTCGAGCTTCTAGTCTTGAGGATGTTATACTCAAGCATGTGCTTTTCACGTTTCTAAACTAGTACCCTGTACAGTATAGCAGACTTTATGCTGCAGTAAATGGTGTGATAAATATGAGTATGAGGGTTAAGATGATATGATGAGGATAGTAAGTGTGATGGAAAGATGAGAAGGAGATAAGGAGATGGAGCAACAGTTTCACACAGGTAAGTATGTGATCCACTGAAGCATTTCCTAGAATGGTCAGACTGGACTTAAATCTGGGAAAGGAGTGCTTATGAGGAGCAGGGTTATGGTAATGGTCAGACCGGACTTAAATCTGGGACTGGAGTGCTTATAAGGAGTAAGGGCAAGGTAGGAGGAGCAACAATCACATTCAGGTAGGCATGTGTACCCCCTTAAGACATCCTCAGTGAAGAAAAATTGGACATCAGTTTAAGTTGTTGTTGTTTGTCTTGCGGCTTTTTCCCAGTTACCACAGTGGAACTCCAGTCCGCTAATGATAGGCAGTTGGTTTTTATGGTGTCGAGTTGCCAACCCGACACCCAACCTTCAACGAAGGCACACCCATTCAATGCATGTATTTCGAACGCCCACTCGACCGCAGGGAGGACATGCAGACTCCACACAGAAGGCACTCCCAACCCAAGCTGAGAATCGAACAGGAGAATCTCTTGTTGTGAGGCAACAACTCCACTGCTGCACCACCGCGGAATATCAATTTAAGATAGTTCTTGAAAATCCAGGTCTCGGAAATGCAGCATCTTGCCTTTATTATAGTAGTGTATTTGAAAAGCAGAAGTATGAGACAAAACAAGATGTATATAAGCTCTGTATTCAAATAGTTGGAAAAGTACCAGCAATGCATGAGGAAGTACTAACAGGATGCAGAAAAGATAAAAACCAACAAGACATGATGAGCACCAGCAAGTCATTGGTGGATACACTTGAGCTAAGCACAGTATCATCATATGGGATCTCAGTTTAAAACAATAGTAAGAAAAAATAAAAATCTCAGTTTAAAACAAAAGTAAGAAAAAATAAAAAATCTCAGTTTAAAATAATAGTAAGAAAAAACAAAAATCTCAGTTTAAAACAAAAGTAAGAAAAAATTAAAAATCTCAGTTTAAAACAAAAGTAAGAAAAAATAAAAATCTCAGTTTAAAATAATAGTAAGAAAAAATAATAATTTCAGTTTAAAACAAAATTAAGAAAAAATAAAAATATCAGTTTAAAACAAAAGTAAGAAAAAATAAAAATCTCAGTTTAAAACAATAGTAAGAAAAAATAAAAGAGTAGCACCGGAGGAGAAAACACTCTGCAAAGTGGAAATATGTCGGTAATGTACCCAAACAATGATATTTGAGAGCCTGAGGGGTGCATCACTCCCTGTGTTAGTCTACAGCAGGAGTATGGTGCAGTTTTTAAAAGTACCAAAAAGAGATGATGATTCACATCTGGAAGTACAGCTAGAGAAAGAGGCAAAGATGTCAAACAACAGGATTATAGGATCCTCTTCCAGATGAGGAGATGTGGAGGACCAACAGAATAGGAAGAGAAAAGCAAAAATCTGATATATATGTATGTAAATATAGATATATATATATATATATATATATATATATATATATATATATATATATATATATATATATATATATATATATATATTTAAAACACACATCCTGATCTTCAATACTTGGAAAGAACTGGATGGGCAGAAACATTATAAAAGACAAACATGAATTTGCATGGTATGATGATTAAAAGAAAGATAATATGATGTGGACCACCAGCTACATACTTGTGTGATCCATCTCCTGCAACACTGATGTGGACAGATCATACAGACCCTCAAAAATGCAACAACCCCAATACCACTATATAGACCCTGGATAAGATAAGGATTAGGAGCATCAGGAATACAGGAAGTGCTTCAGAATATGGTAAGTATCACTGGTAAGTGTGTGTTTCACTTAAGCTGGCAGCAAAGTTGGCAGCTGGTACATCAGGTTCACATGTTATCAAAAGGACAGCAACTCAGAAGTACCAAATAACTTTATCCTGGTTTACTTTACTAACATTTTAAAGAAGGACAGAACTAGATAAGGATGAATACATGTATGAAGGGGGGGAAATTATGAAAACATCCAGAACTTAATGAGGAGCACTACATGCACACTGGTGAGTATTTAGCTTTAGTTACTATGAACATTACCAGACAGATTTGCACTGTAATATCCTGTCTAAAAGACCATATATCTGTTGTACTGAGTTCTAGATGGGCAGCTCTACAGCACTTGTGTGGAGCAAAGATGAGGGACATAAAGCACTGATCATGCTCTAATTACTTACAGTAAGTGGGGCAAGCAGTGCCACCTACAGAGTAGTGAGGGACTGTACACCTGATCTACCCGAAAATATGACTGTGCTTAGATGAAAGTTTAACACCTTATCAGATAGGCAGCATTTCGAAAGCATAGCACTCACACTGTTTCGCTGTACACCCAAGATGTGACAAAAACGAAGAGAGCCAGAACAGAGATGGGACTCAGAACACAAGGATAAGGAGTCCCAGCATTGCACGAGAACAGATACAGCATCATTTAATCTTCTTACATGAGGGGCAGCACCTCTGCTGTGCTTTATGTTGCGTAACAGCCCTAGCATGTGACAAGGATGAAAATGACCGGGGTGGGTTGAGGACAATAATTTGGATGGAGTGATGATGATGGCCATTAAAAGGGGAGGAGAGACAACAGGTGTACTGAGGTAAGTGAGTGTGTAGAGTGTGTAACATGTGATAACCCTAAAGGGGTCAGAAAGTAAATCACATTACTCAAGGGGATGCACCTCAGAAGAATAGCACTCCACTAAGTTTTGCTAATACAATATGCTGGCTGAAAGAGTATAAGGATGAAGGGAGGAAGATGTGCATCTACAGCAAGACAGGATGATGGTCACCAGGATTACCTGAGGAGCATAACTTGCATGCTAGTATGCCCACCAGCACAGTTACTATGAATGTGTCCCAATAGGATTGTTCCTGAATGTACAGCACACCTGTCATGCTTCCCTGCAGTTCAAAACATAAGAAGGATGAGCAGCACAAGACTTTTCCGCAGTCATGAATGTACATGGTAAAAACATGAGGACCAGAAGGATGGGCCATTGAGCACTGTCTGTATAACAATAAGTGAATATGAAACCTCAGGTACCCTCAACATGATTAGATGGGATCTCACTTTAACATTTTATAAGGACATTAGCCCAGAGATGTGGCTCAACCTCTGTGCTGCACCATAGCTAGATAAATAAAAATGATGCAAGATACACTAGAGGTTACATATAAATGGTATAAGGATGGTGAACACCATGACAATAAAAGAATTCATATAAGATGGTATGAAGAATTGCATCCAGATTTTATTTATTTAACATCTGTTTAACAGGAAAGTCTGACTGGGACAGAGGCCATTTTCAGAGGAGGCCCAGGGAGAAACCCTCCAGCTTCATTTTTTTGAATGTGGGCAGTAACTGGAGCAGATGGAGGAAACCCGAACAAATGCAGGGAGGACATGCAGACTCCACACAGAAGGCACTCCAGCCAAGAATCTAACCGGAGAACTTCTTGCAGTGAGGCAACAACTCTAACTGCTGCACCTCTATGCCACCCGAAAGGTAAGATAATGAGGTCCACCAATAAGGATGTAGTACGTTACAATCCTGTGGCCTGTCTTACTTGTTCATCAAGGTTTATTTGATAGCCATTTTAGTATGTATACCCATGAAGCCTTCTCTTTTAATGCAAGTCATGTAAAATGTTTCTGAAAAGGTTGTTCCACATTGAACCTCTTAGAAAATAGGTGGCTCTTCCTGGGATCTTAGTTTTGTGTACAAAAAGTAACTCTTCCTTCATTTATACTAGCTCAACAGGCTGAGGTGAAGTTCTTAACATGGAAAGCAGAGATGTTCATTGTTCTGACATCTGCAAGAAGAGTATGAGTTGCAAGCTTTTATGGTGCTCATTTTCTAAAAAGATAGGGTCTCCCTGAGAGCAAATCCTTCATTTATGCCTAATGCGGTGTCAGAGTCTACTTTGAGCCAAGCTGTCCATCTAACTGCCTTCTTTCCGGAATGTAAAAGTGAGGGAGCAAGGTTTCTCAGTACCTTGGATCTCCACAGAAAACTCAAGTACTGCCTTGATGAACAAAATCTTTCAGGAATTCCGATCAGATGATCAATACTAGTGAAAGTAAGAAAATGGACAACTTGTGTCAAAGCAGACAGTTTCCAAATGGTTGTCTCATGATATTTAATTTTGTTAATATAAGTTTATCTGTGGATTTTTGGAAAGGATTGGATTGTAGAAGAATTCTAGAAGAAACAATTTAGATCACTGTATATACTTTTACAAAGCGCTATAAATTGCATTCCTTCTCCTAGTCCAGGACAGGCTTTGCTAAGACCATTTTCCTGGAATTCATGAATCCTCATCCTTTCTACTACTTGTGAGTCTAAATTACATTAAGCTACCCATATAGCTAAGGCTACTGCAGCAGTCATAATAAAGATGAACATAGTACAGTCATTTAATAAACTTAGCATACCATTAGATGTTTGAATGATCATTGCTGCAGTAACCAGTCCCTCCCTCCACCTTTGTTATTTTTGTATGACTTTTCTTGCCAGGGTAAGGACCATTATTTCTTTTTTCCTAGTATTTACCTTTTAGGGATTTAGCCTCCCACTCTCTGTTGGCAGGAAAGCACTGCAGGAACTAACACTCAAGCCACTCTTTTTAGTCAGCTCAGCACAGGATGATTAACAGCTTGGGTATGTGGAAGGTACTCTTATCGGAAGCTGGCCGGCTGTTATATCCTGCCCATATAGCTAAGGCTACTGCTACAGTAATCATTTGAACATCTACTGTTATACTAAGTTTGCTTACACAATTGTTCGACTTTTCACCTGAACTATCATAATGTGATTTGATGGGGCCTCCTTAGTACAGATAACCCATAATGCTCCTGTACATACATGGGATACAGCAGAAATAAATAAAACTAGAATAACAAGGCTCATCTTGATGACATGAGAATGAAGAGCATCAGGATGGTATAAAGAATCTCAACAGACTAGTCTTCAGCATGAACAGATTCATTTCATTTACCTTTACAGAATGTTATTATCTCTAGGATACAGCATAGTGTATACTGCAGTAAACAGTGTAACAGGTGTATGATGAGGACAGGAAGGGTGATGGAAAGATGAGCAGAAGATGGAGAGATGGAGCAACAGCTTCACACAAGTAGGCGCGTGATCACATTGAGCATTTCCCAAAATTATGACACTGTACTTAAATCTCGGAACAGAGTGCTTATGAGGAGCAGAGATAAGGTGGGAGGAGAAACAATATGATGTGGACCACTAGCTACATACATGTGTAGTCCAGCTCACTGAACACTAATGTGAAGAGACCATACAACAGTTCAATGATGCATCACAATATGATATGTATCACTACTAAGTGGTGTTTCACTTGAGATGCAGGCAAATTAGGGAAATGGGATGTCGGGTTAACATCTTATATGAAGGACAGCAGCTCAGGCAGTACCAACTAGCCTTATCCTGGTTTACTACATTAAAAGACTGAGGACAGCTAAGAAGGTATGATTACATGCATGGAAAGGCTAAGATGATAAGGACAACCAGGACATCATGAGGGGCACCACTTGCACAGTGGTGAGTATTCCACTTTAGATACCATAAAGGCTGCCACACAGATTTTACTGTTAGACCACACCTCAGCAGTACTCATTCCTTAACATCAGGCTCTACAGCACTAGTTTGGCACATGGATGATAGACATAAATCACTATCATTATATAATTACATATTGTTCAAAGGGAATGACAGAGGTATGGGGCAAGTATCACTACCTATGGAGCTGTGAGGGACAGTACAACATAATTACCCAGAAGTATTAGTATACTGGATCAGCATTTAACACCTTACAAAATGACAGCAGCTCAAGGACTCAGCATTCTCACCATGATGCAGTAAACCCAGGATGGAACAAAAGTGAAGAAAACTGAAATGGTGATCTGACTCTGCACAACACAAAGATAGCGCCTTTCAGGGTTGCATAAAAACAGATAGAGCATCATTTTAGCTTCTTATCTGAGGGACAGCACCTTTGCTGTGCACCATTTCTTATATTCCATCAAAGCCCTGGGATATGACTAGCATGAAAAGGACCAGCATGGGATGAGGGTGTATCTGGGTGAAGTGATGATGCTGGCCTGCTCAAAGGAAGGAGAGAAAATACTTGTACGAAGATAAGTGAGTGTACTCACTTGAGATAACCCCAATGATGTCAGAAAGTAAATCCCATTAAGCATTATTTGAAGGGACTGCACCTCAGAAGAATAGCATCTCAGTAGTTTTTTCTGATGCAATATGATGGGAGAAACAGCATAAGTAAGAAGGGATGAGGATGTCCATCTACAGAAAGACAGCATAATGATCATCGGGATTACCTGAGGTGTACAACTCACACACAGGTTAGCCTTCCAGCACAGACCCTATGAATGTGACCCAGTGGGACTGTAATTTAGCACCTTATTTATTTATTTATTTATTTATTTATTTATTGACATTTGTTAACCGGGTTGGTCCAACTGGGCTTGAGGCCTATTTTCAGTGGAGAGCCAAGGAGAAAAGCTCCAATTCACTAAACAGTTTCAGTAGTTAAAATATTACAACAAAAACTTGTTATACAGCAAGTAACACACAAAATGGAATGTATGCACAACAGAGGTACACCTAAAATATTTACAAAGAACTGATATAATACATATTTACAATAAGAATTATGTCCAGCTGCATGATTGATTCAGTTAAGTAAATATTAGCGCAGTAAGGATCAAGATGAAATGGGATGGGTTATATACATATGTCTAAGGGATATGGTGAACTTCGGTTGGATCTTGACAAGGGCAAGTTTTGGAATTAAGTAGAAGACATTTGAGTTCATTTTTAAAGTGTGAAGAGTGGGTGATGGAATGTATGTTTAGGGGAAGTTTGTTCCAAGCATGGGCAACAGAGTATTTATATAGAAGTTTGCCAACTATTTTCTTGGATTGGTAGGTATCTAGTAGCTGCTGATTAGAGGTACGGGGGGTCTGTGGTTGAGAATACATAAACACAAAGGAAGAGAGGGCTGGACAGGATAAGGGTTTGTAAAGAATGGAGTGTAGCCTTTGAAATTGTGATAGCAGAAGTTGTTGAAGTAGTTGAAGCCATTGAAGAGAGTCTAGGGCGAGGCGGTGATGCATATTGTATGGGGAGTTAGTGATAAATCTAGCTACCTTGTGGTATGTCTCTTGCAGTTTGTTCAAGGTTGTGGCCTGAATGTTAGTAAGAACTGGGGCAGTATATAGTAGGGAGGGGAGAAGGAGTGCCTGTACAAGGGAAAGTCTGGCATTATGGGTAAGAAATCTTTTGTTATGATACAGTAAACCTAGTCTCTGGTGTGTCTTTTTTTATACATTGGAGTATGTGAAGGTTGAATTTGAGTTCATCATCAATGATAGTTCCAAAAAGTTTTGTGTAGGTTTCAGGTTGGATTATTGTATTGTTAGAGGATATAATAGTAAAGGTGGATTTATGCTGAGTAAGAGAATGCAGGAGAAAGAGCAAGAGCTTGGTCTTCTTAGGGTTGAGGATGAGTAGATTATCAGACAACCATTGTTCAGTGGATAGAAAGGTGTTTTGGGTTAGGGTATGGAGTTCAGAGATATTGTTAGAAATAAAGATAACAGCTGAGTCGTCAGCATATTGGATGAGGGAGGATTATCTACAAGATGTATAGAGATCATTGATGAAGACATTAAATAGGAGGGGACCCAAGATGGAACCTTGTGGTACTCCAGTTGGGACAGGAATGAAAGAAGAGAAGGATGTGAGCCATTTAACAGACTGCTGTCTACCTGATAGGTAAGTAGAGAACCAGGCAAGGGAGGCATAGGATAGGTTGAGATTAGCCAGTTTAGATAGGAGTAGGGGGTGGGAGACTGTATCAAAAGTTTTGGAAAGGTCTAGGAAGAGACAGGATATGAGTTTATTGTTATCTTGGGCCTCAGCAATGGTATGAGTGAAAGATAGGAAGGCAGTAGTTGTGCTGTGGATAGGAGGGAAGCCATGATGAGTGGGAGTGAGAAAGTTATGTTGAAGGAGGTAGTTAAGAAGCTGAGAGTGAATGCATTTTTCAAGAATCTTAAAGAAGGGGGATAGGATGTCGATGGGTTGGTAGTTAGATGGGTCAGTAGAGTTTCCTCCTTTATGCAGAGGAATAGTAAAGAAAGATTTCCAAAGGGTAGGAACTGTGGATTATTGAATAGATCTAGTGATTAGAACAGATACAGGATATGCAATGGATTCTGCAGCACGTTTGAGGAAGGTAGGAATTAGATTGTCAGTGGAGGCAGAACAGGGTTTGAGCTTTAGGAGAAGAGTTTTCATGTAGGAAGTTGAAACAGGGTGAAAGGAGAATAGACTTTTGTTTGAAGAGTTGGGAGGGGTTGGCAGACATGTTGTGCTACAGTTGGAAGGTATGAGTGTTTGAATGGCATCAATAAAGTGTTTATTGAGGAGGGTAGGGGGTTCCTGAGGCAATATATTAGGGTAAGGGCAGGGGTTTGAGGGTCAGCCAGGAGAAATAATTCTATTGAGAGTTGACCAAAACCTTTGAGGGTTGTATTTGCTATTGAGCTGAGCAGAGTTATAGTAGGACCTTCTTGTCATTTTTGATGTATTTCTTTGTAAGATTCCTTAGGTGTCTGTATTTGTGTAGCAGGGGTAGCTCTTGTGTTTTGACTCAGGCTTTCCAAGTGCTATCTCTTTTGTGCATAAGAGACCTGGTTTCTTTGCAAGGCCAGGGAGCATAATTTGATTTAATCCTAATCTTCCTAGAGGGAGCCAGGGAGTTTAGGGTATTCAGGAAGATGGTATTAAACATGCTGACTATGTCATTGAGAGGGACTTGTTAAAGGGTGGACCAGTCTGTACTAGAACGAATGGAGTTAAATTGGGCTATATTAAAGTTAGAGAGTTTTTGGCAGTCTCTGTAAAGGTGAGGTTTGGGAGGTAGGGTGGAGTGTCTTAGGATAGTGGTGGGGAGGTGATCACTAAGGGAGTCAGATAAGGTAGTGGGACTGTGATATTGATGGGGGGAGTTAGTGAGAATCCAGTAAATTATGGAGCTGGATGTTGAGTTTTTATATAGGTGGGTAGGGGAAGATATCAGTTGATGGAAACCATGTAGGTTATACTGAGTGAGGAGAGTCAGTTGTAAGTTTGGACCAGTCTAGGTTGATATCAACTAAGATGAGGGTTTCATATTGTATATTGTGGGAAAACCAGGAAAGGATGTTCTCTAGGATGGAAAAGTTATTCCCAGGGGGATGTAGATGGAGGCAATAGCAAATTTCTTATTAGGATTAAGGTGGCAGTTTAGGGTGAGGAGTTTAGCTGGATGAAAGTCAGGTAAGGGTGTGGTCAAGGGGAGAGGTTGAGGCTATTGGAGTAGTGGATGGCTACACCACCCCCCTTTTTTGGGAGTAGGAGGAGTGAAGTAGAAATGAGACGGTGTTGCACATTAGTATGTGGGTAATGATGTCACAGGGCAGGAAGTAATGTGGTTGGTAAAGTGATTAATGTAGAATACGTATAATAGAAGTTTGGGTGGGAGTAGGTATAGGCAGAAAGTTGGTCGTTAGTGGAGAATGAGGTAAGATGGGGTAAAGGCAGTTAGTTTGTTATG
The DNA here is from genome assembly GCF_019279795.1 of Protopterus annectens. Classification (NCBI taxonomy): domain Eukaryota; kingdom Metazoa; phylum Chordata; order Ceratodontiformes; family Protopteridae; genus Protopterus; species Protopterus annectens. The sequence goes on from NC_056737.1 coordinate 1,982,413,330, forward strand.
ATTGGACAATGAGAGAAGAAGGGGATGGAGTTGTTGATATAAAGGAAACTGTAATGGGGTGGTTGGGATTGGGGTAGGGGAGCGAAGCAGAGTGGGGCTAGCCCAGACTGTAAGTGAGGCAGGATTTGTGCAAAAAAAAAAAAAAAAAAAGACAGCTCTGGGCTACAGATTATAAGGTGAGCATATAACTATTTAGGCAGGTAACAGAGAAAAAACAGTTACAATAATGCTCCAGGCTAATGTGAGGAAGTGTGTTTCCGTGCAGGCAGAGCTGGCAGAGCTAGTAAGCAATGTGTCAGACCAGGAATGAAGCAGCTGAAAAGCTAGATCCAATTTGGGTTTAGTTAAAATAAAATCCCTTCTGTTATGGGTATACTAGGGGTTGGATTAGCATGTGGTTGCAGTGGCCTCTAGTGGCCTATTAGGGGAACTATATGCATGTGATAAAAAATAAAAGATGAACGCAAAGGTCTGAGTGAGTGTGCGAGCCAGTACAAAAGATTCAGTTAAAAATGCAGCACAGGATGTACAGTATATTGTAGGATAGCACCTAGACCTAGATCAGCTTGAGGGAGGCTGTCCCAATGGTTGGAGAGAGGATTTTGCAGGGTTCAGAGAGATGATATCCACAGTAGTTGGGATACAGCAGTAGGTGAGTAGGGGCAGTCTGTTTAAAATGGCTCACTGTTTGAGCTGCAAACTAAAAAGAGAATGAAAAATAAACACTGGTCAGATAGGTATTTAAGGATATGGGAGCAGAGAAATTGGAACAGAATGCATGTAAATATCTAAGCAGACACAGTACAAGGTACAGGAAAGCAGAAGAAAAGCTGGGATTGGAACAAGGAAGTAAAAGAGGACACTACCTCAGCAGTACAGCACACCTGTTATGCTGACCTGCACTTTAAAACATAAGAAGGACAAACAGCACAACATGGTTATCAGGTTATGAATACAGATAATATAAACATGAGGCCAAGAAGAATGTGTCAAGGAACACCATGTGCATGTGTCAAGGAACGCCGTGTGCATAACTGCAAGTGAATATTATACCTCAGATACCCTCAACTTGAATAGATGGGATCTTAACAGATCTTGCAGACCAGGGGAGTAGCTCATCCACTGTGCATCACCATAACCAGATAAAAGAATAAATATTATGTAAGGAAGAAAAGAGATTGACCACATCTATATGGCATAAAGATGATGAACACCAGGAGAGGAAAAGGATGCAGATAAGATGATAAGAAGCATTGCATCCAAAATGTAAGATAATGAGGTCCACTAATAGTGACGTAGTGAGTTACTATCCTCTGACCTGTCTTACTCCTTCATCACTGTTCATTTTTCAGCCACTTCAGCACATCTGCCCATGGATCCTCTTCTTTCAATGCAATCTCATGCAAAATGTTTTTGAATAATACATTGCATGAGCTTTCTAAAGAAATAGTTGGCCCCTCCTACTGATCTAAATTTTATGTTGGATAAACTAACTTTTGCTCCATTTGAACCAGTTCATCAAGCTAACTTGAAGTTCTTAACCTGGAAAACAATGTCGTCCATTGTTCTGACATCTACAAATCTGAGTTTCTATCTCATATGGTGGTTATTTTACATAAAGATACAATTTCCCTAAGAAAAAATCCTTCATTTATGCCTAATGTGTTATCCAAGTTTACTTTGTGCCAAGTTATCCATCTCCCTGTCTTCTTTTGAGAACCTGAGAATGAAGGAGAAAGGATACTTCATACCTTGGATATCCACAGACAACTCAGATACTGCTTTGACAGTACAAAATCTTTCAGAAACTGATCAACTGTTCATTTCTTGTGAAAGCAAGAAAAAAACTTGTGTCAAAGCAAACTGTTTCCAAATGGTTGTCTCATGCTACTGCCTTTTGTTATACCCACCACAACAAGGCAATTACAGGCAGGGTCAATGGTCACTGAACCTAAACCTTAACTTCATCTGTGGATTTTTAGAAAGGGTTGGATTCTAGAAGTATTCTAGAAGTAGCATCTTGATCTGTTGTGCATACCTTTACAAAACACTATAAACTGCATTCCTGCTCCAGGTCCTGGGCAGCCTTGTTTGGACCATTTCCAGGGGTTCCTTGATCATCATCTTCTTTCCTACTACCTGACAGCCTGAGCTATGGTAATGTACCCACATTGTTAGGGCTACTGCATAAGTGAGCAAAATGATGAACACAGAACAGTTGTGCAAGTAAACTTACCATGACAGTTGATGTTTTAATGGTCACTTCTACAATAGCTCCTCCCTCCTTCCCACCATCTCCTTTATGTTGTTTTCATGCCAGGGAAGGTATCCTCATTTTTGTTTTGCTTGCACTGATCTTTTCAAGGATTTAGCCTCCCACTCACTCTTTATTGGTATGAAAGCTCTGAAGGGCTTGACATCCAAACCACTCTTTTTAATTACCTTAGCTTGAGATGAGATAACTAACAATTTAGGAATATGAATGGTACCCTTAGAAGCTCACCGGTTGTTATATCCTGCCCATAGAGCTAAGGCTAGTGCAACGGTAATCATTTGAACATCTATTATTATGATAATTTTACTTACACAATTGTACTTTTCACTTGAACTACCATAATGTGATTAAATGGGAACTCCATATTGCAGATAACCCATAGTGCACCTATACAGACATGGAATAGAGCAAGAATAAGATGAACTAGAATGATAAGACTTATCTGGATGGCATTGGCATGAAAAGCACCAGGATTATGTGACAAATCACAATACATATTAAGAGGGCAATGATAACCAGTAGGATTAGGTCCACCAATAGCACACACTGGAAGGATGTCTTCCAGCAGGCCTAGCTCCAGCATAGTCAGATTCAACATTGTTTTCATTTACCATCTTTTCTAAATGTCACTACCCCTAGAGTATAGCACACAATACTCTGCACTGCACATCTATGGTGCAACAAATATGAGGCATATCAGAACAGGATGAGCATATTAACTGGGATGGAATGACAAGGAAGAGAAGAAAACTGAAAAGTAGCAACAGCTTTACGCTGATAAGATTATGTTCCACTTTAGACTTTAACAGACTGTTCATAGTGTTCTTAAGACTGACAATGGAGTGCTTATAAGGAGCAGAATTAAGGTAGGAGAAGCAACAGCCACAAGAAAGTAGCTATGTATCTCACTTTAGGTACTGCACTGTGATGCAACTGGACATAAATTTACCAAGCTGTTTGAAGGACTACATCTCAGAAGTGCAGTATCATCCCCAGGATACAGTACAGAAGCAGGAAAACACAGCCAGGATGCGATTGAGCTGTATACACAGATGTTTTGAAAAGAATCTCAATGTAATGAGGAAGTCTCTCCACATCAGACAAATATAAGGTTGCCAAGATATGATGAGCACCAGCTACACATTGATGTGAAACATGGTTTACTATTAGATTTTCGAAGCAAACTCCATCGACTGTGCTGTTGTCGAACACGGAAGTTCGAAAAAGGTAATATCGAACACCAAAAGCCAAACTAGGAATGGTTTTAACATGGGCCGAGATAGGTGTTCAGTGTTATTGCCGAACTACAAACCTCTCCCCCTATCTCGACCCACGTTAAAACCCGTTCCTAGGTTGGCTTTTGGTGTTCGATATTACCATTTTCAAACATCCGTGTTCGAGAACAGTACAGTCAATGGAGTTGGCTTCGAAAATCTAGTAGTAAACAGTGTAACATATGAGCTACTCACAATGTGGTTATATGGGATCTCTGTTTAAAAACAATGTTCAGACAAAAGAGCATCACCTTAGGAATAGAACAGCAAGCATCATGCTTCCCTACAGCATAAGGATGAAAAGAAGAGAAAGATTTAGCAATGACAGGAGTTGGGTCTATATCATTTCATTGAAGCGCTAATTCGCCGAATGCCTATTCATTGAACTTAAGCATCAAATACCATTTCAGTGAAGAATTACATCATCAAAAAGATTTCTCAGGGAAAAAAACCCTACTTGGCCACCAGAGTGATCGTAACACAAATTGCATTATTTTAAACTCACCAAGGTAGGGGACTTCACCCCCGACACCTACCAACATGGGGGAGCTGCAGCCTCCACCTCCATAATTATATATTCCAACTCCGAGATCGCACTATATTGGGGAAAAAGGTAAATTTGTTATAACTTCCAATTAACTCCCTTCCCTGGGAAATAATTTTGATGATGTAATCCTTCCCTGAAATGGTATTCTATGTTGTAAGTTAGACGAATAGATGTTCAGTGAATTGGAACTTTGATGAAAAGATAGGTACCCCCAGGATTCTGTAGCTTGTGTACCAGTACATGCTAGGAGACCTCCTGAGGAGTGTGAAATTCCATACATTCCACATGCTAGTCTACATGAGAAGGAAGAAACTATTTTGTAGAGCACCAAGATGAGTTTAAGATGTTCATCTGGAATGTACAAGAGTGAGGAGCACCATATACACACTCAAGTATTCAACCTTATCCACAAACAATATCTTCGTATAGGATCTCCCTTTATCACATTATTTAAAGACAGCATATCACAAGTGCAGAACCTTACTTGAGTTCTCTACAGCAAAATATATTATCCAAAGGACATAAAGATACTATCCAGTGAGCAATGTCTTAGGAGTAACAAACTCCCATCTATGATTGAGGAACATAAGGAGATGATAAGACTATACATATATATATATATATATATATATATATATATATATATATATATATATATATATATATATATATATATATATATATATATATATATATACAAAGCTGTACGGTTCCACCAATAAGTGCCCACAACTGCCACAATGTCATTTCACAATTTATTAACGAAAACGACGTGAAACAATAAAGACGGGTTGCTGACAACTAGTCTAAACGATACGAAACTGCACGCACATACAGCTATAAAACATGTAGAAAAAATCCACAAAGTACTTCACGTAAATGACATGACAAGACTGTCAAAAGACTTTTCAAAGCAAAACTTGTAAAATTTCTCATAAATACATTCCCAGTTAAGCGCTTTCAGCCAAAACAGTTGGCCTTCATCAGAACTGAGTAATTACATTGTTGCGCTAGCTTAAATAGTTTCGTTGGCGCCAAATCTATTCACCTTAAAGATGTACCATCCAATTAATATATATATGCATAAAGCACTGCTATATGCATAATATACGATACTTACGTCTTGAATAACAATATATAATGTAAAATATAAAATACATGAAATACAGAAAAATATATATGTTATGTAAAAATATATATAAATATAATATACTGTTATATGCCTATGTGACTTGACCATATAGTAATAAAATAAAATAAATATGATATAATATAATATGATTGAATACCTGATGTAAAACTATTCCTGTTGCTTGGAATAATTGTCTAACACAAATAAATCATTGTGTGTATGTATCTAAACTAGAGAATTCATAGTACTATAAGAATATGATTGTAGAAGTACTAATCGATAAAATATTGTATACAGTATAATATACAGAAAATTAATATACATTAGATAAATATGCAATAATATCTGAGAATCAATTATAAAGTACAATACTGTATGCGGTCATATTAACGTTACAAGTAACTGTTAACGAACAACAAATAAATAATTGATCAAACAGTGCCTTTACAATGCTTAAAACTATTTAGAATTGCATGAAAATATTATGAAAATATTAAAAATATTAAAAACCATCTAAAAAGACCGTTAAGAAACTTTAAAAACTTTAAAAAACCTTTTATTTGTTATATATATATAAAGTACTAAAGAAACACAAGATAATATGTTATATATATAAAAAATACTATAATTACCCAAAATCTAATCATATTGTAAATCAATTGTATAATCTATTGTGTATGCTATAGTAAAGATTTTATAGATATACTATCATTTAATCCAGGAGGGGTGGTGGCATCCAACCATAATTGCCACCAAGTCTCTTTATAAGCTAATATACTCTTAAAGTCACCACCTCTTGGATTTATTTCTATAATATCTAGTATATTAAACTTAAATTGATGTTCATTTCCTTTGTTATGCACATGTTGGTATAAAGCATTCATTGTGTCCTTGGTTCTAATGCTGTATATATGGTCATATATCCGTTTCTTTATACATCTTTCTGTTCTACCAACATAGAAACATGGACAGATCTCACATTTAGCTAAATCAATTACCATTTTAGTATTACAATTTCCTTGTTTAGCTTGAATGATTGTTCTATGTCCATTCTGTAATATTATTTTATTGTTCTGTGACATGTAACTACATTGGTTGCATGATCCACATTTCATGCTTTTATTACTTTTATATGTACTATTTCTTTTCTTATCTACATTTTTGAATTGTAAAAGGCTTTTCATATTTCTCCCCATTTTATAAACAAAATTGGGCTTAGTACCTAGTATTCTAACCAAATTATCATCCGTACTAATTATATGCCAAAATTTATACATTATGTTTTTGATTTTATCAACACCGTTGAAATATTGTAATATACATACTCTATCATACTTAGAATGTAATATATTGTTTGTAGAAACACTGTTATTAGTAATATTTCCTGCTCCCAATAAAGGTAAATATTTTATGTTCCATTGTCCTATAACATATTGAATAATTCCATTCATCATATCA